>NC_089782.1:44088821-44128821 GCF_040412425.1 Macrobrachium rosenbergii | reverse complement strand
AAGCCATTTGAACACTTGACATTGACGACGCAAAAACTGCGTAAGGTGACACCAAATCCCCGGGATCATTGCCAGCAGATGTTTGCCCTTATGAGTTGCTGCTTCTTCTCCTCCTTTCGTTTGAGATGTTGGGACAGTTTTTACGTTTTTGTTGTTGCTTATTTTTATTGTATATTCCTGCTACTTGTTCCACAATACTGAAAGTACAAGTAGGCTAAGCGTTCAGATTTGATGTCAGTGGCTTAAGTTTGTTGTTGTGCATGATGGGATTGAACAGAATTTTTTTCCTATTCTCTTTTGTTTTTCCTTTTATTTTCTTCGATCCGGTTTCGTTTTGCTCCTAATCTTAGCTTGAAAGTCTTCTCGTCCTCTTTAGAACACACAAATCACTGTTACCCACGTTCTTCAGTTTATGTTTTCCCACTTGTTTTCGATTTTATTAGTTATTTTCTAGAGTAACCTTCCTTTTTTTGTATTTTGTATTTTCACTCATCCTGTGTTCCTTCCCATTCATCATATTTCCCTTCTTCCTTCCTTCAAGAGGCCTCTCTCTCTCTCTCTCTCTCTCTCTCTCTCTCTCTCTCTCTCTCTCTCTCTCTCTCTCTCATGCCAACCGACGTTTTATTTTGAACAGCGTATTTCTCTCGTTCTGTATTGTATAATTTTTTTCGGAACCCGATTTTCTTTTTTTTCTTTATTTTTATTTCCTTTCAACCTAGACTTCCCTATTGATCAGCATCCTTCCCTCCTTCCGTTTTGCGTTGGTTCTCCTAACTTTTGTTTAACATGTTCCTCGTAAGATTCTCTCTCTCTCTCTCTCTCTCTCTCTCTCTCTCTCTCTCTCTCTCTCTCTCTCTCTCTCTCTGACCTTTAGAGTGGCAAAACCTTCTGTTAAAAAAAACTCACTTCAGTGCAGACAATGCCCTCTTAATGCAAGATTCATGTCCCCCAAATATTATGAGAGAATTATTTGAAGGTGTTCGTGTGGGAGAGGTTTTTCTGGTTATTCAAATGCTCAGGGGCGAGCTTTTTTTGCTATCGGAGATTTTAAGAAAAACCTCACACGGGAAAAAAAGGAGTTTGTCAGTCTTTTTAGAGAAAAACATTGATAGAATGATTTTGGCTGGCAGCCCATTATGATTTATTCATTCTGTACATATTAAAAGGATTATTAACTGTATGATATTGCTGGCTACAATTGTGTTTTATGTGTTTATGTGCCATTCTGTACAGATGATTCTGTTATCTATATATATGTTTTAGTGATTGTAATGTGGAATTGAATAATATTGGTTAGGGACAACTCATAGAAAAAACAATATTTTAACTAAATATCAATATATTTTAACTGAAATATAAAATTGATTGACTCCCAACTGTGTTTATGCATACGAGGTTAACATAAACTTAAAAGGGCCATAATACAGAATGCTTTAAGAAAACCATCTCCTTAAGGTATGTGAAATTGTCGACTTGTATAAAACGGTACAATTTTTAAGTTGATACAAATGACAGACTCCCAATTATCCCCTCAATGATTATATTTACATGAAATAAGAAAACAAAACTGAAAAGTTTAACTTATGTCTAGTATAAACCTTTATTATACTCTTACTCATTATCTGAATGGTGCAATAATATTTAATTATCCCAGTGAAGGAGTAACAAAGTTAATGTATTTAAAAAGAAAGTTCCCCACGGGCTAGTATTATTTAAAGGCTGACAAGGAAAAGCATTACTGGTTAATGTTATATAAAGGAGTTTTATATTTACAGTTGTGTTCAATGTTTTACATCAAGTATAACCTTTTATTTCCAGGTATGACCACGTTGTTCTACTCTCCACAATAGGACATCGTAAGTAGTTCTACCTCATGAAAATGGTTGATTAGACTATTTTTACCACTGACATTGCAACGGCTCCTTCTGTATACTGTATTCATTTAGCATTTCATAATTTGATTAACCTTAGAAATTCTGGAAGTACTGAAGTTAAAAAAATGTATTTTCCATTGCTTTGATGCTTTGGACAAATCGACCAGCTACTGCAATTTTGCGTTTGTTTTTCGCATTGACGTTGTATATATACGCGTGTGCGTGCAGCCATACGTATATATATACATATATATATATATATATATATATTTATATATATACGTATGTGTATATATAAATATATATATATATTATATATATATATATAAATATATATGTGTATATATAAATATACTATATATATATATATATTGTATGTGTATATATATATATATATATATATTTATATATACATATATATATATATATATATATATATATATATATATATATATATATATATATATATATATATATATATATGGGAGAGAAATACCCTTATCAGTGGAACAAAAGGAAAACCATTATTTTCACTAATCCATCGTATTTTATTTTTTTCCACATGACCACAGCACTTCGGCCTAATCCATATTTTCACCTATGCCAACCGCCATACCACTTTTACAACTATCATCATTTCAATTACCTTTAATTCTTACGCCACACAAAATTCGCAGTAGGTTCAGCATTGGAGAAAACAAGTAAAAAATACGCCGAAGTTTCTTCAGCGCAGTCGAGTTTTCTGTACAGCGTATAATCACGGCCACCGAAAATAGATCTATCTTTTGATGGTCTCGGTGTAATACTGCGTGAACCACGGCCCATGAAACTCTCAGCTGGCCGTGGTGGCCTGTGTTGTTGCGCTGCCAGACGCTTGATTATGGGTAACTTTAACCTTAAATAAAATAAAAACTACTAAGGCTAGAGGGCCACAATTTGGTGTGTTTGATGAATGGAGGGTGGATGATCAACATATCAATTTGCAGCCCTCTAGCCTAAGTAGTCTTTAAGATCTGAGGGCGGACAGAAAAAAGTGCGGACGGACAGACAAAGTCAGCACAATAGTTTTCTTTTACAGGAAGCTAAAACGGGCAAACAGTATGCATAAACAATTATTATTCAAATCTGAAAACTAAGGCAGTGGTGTGCAGCGCCGGAACACTTCATCGGCCAAACCAAACAGTTTCATCTTTTGGTTTTTAAGATTCTGTGAGTGATGGGAACTGATGGGAAGGCTCCTTTTGGTTTTTAAAGAATCTGTGAGCGATGGGAACTGATGGGAAGGCTCCTTTTGGTTTTTAAAGGTTCTGTGAGCGATGGGAACTGATGGGAAGGCTCCTTTTGGTGTTTAAAGAATCTATGAGTGATGGGAACTGATGGGAAGGTTTCTTTTGGTTTTTAAAGAATCTTTGAGCGATCGGAACTGATGGGAAGTTTCTTTTGGTTTTTAAAGATTCTTTGAGCGATGGGAACTGATGGGAAGTTTCCTTTTGGTTTTTAAAGATTCCGTGAGCGATGTGAACGGATGGAAAGGTTCCTTTGGGTTTTTAAAGATTCTGCGAGTGATGGGAACTGATGGGAAGGTTCCAGATTCAGAAGCGTACGCGTATATGTATGAATAGCGTGGCTGTGGAAATGGTTTCCGTACCGTTGAAAGGTGTACTCTTAGAAATCTAAAGCATGGATTCTCACTGTTACTGGTATGAAAACTGTTCTTACGAAGAGTGCACTTGTAAACATGTTAAAAAGTTGCGCTTTATTCTTGTGAAAAGCGTGCACTTTAACTCGTGTAGAGAGTTCATTTTATTCTTTTAGAAAAGTATACATTTCTGCTCTGTAAAGAGTATGAGCGCTTTTATTCATATGAAAACTAAGGTTTCCTACTCGTAGTGATGTTTTCCATTTGCCGAGCAATCAGTTAATTCCAATTCTATTGTTTCATAGTACCACGGCTTCTTCGAGCATTACCACTAATGGTGTGCAACAGGCTTCTCCACTGTGACCTTGATTTTCCAGAGACTTCTGTCATGAGCACTTTCCATTCTTCCAATTTATCTGTCTCTTCTTTCTATATTTTTCCATTCAGATTTTCCTGTGGTGAAAGACAGAATTACCTAATAACGTAATGTTAATAAAACATGAAATTATTTGTTAGGACTTGCGCACAGAAACAATAAAAACAAGTAAAACATCCGCCGAAATTTCTTCGACGCAATTAAGTTTTCTGTACAGCTTATAATGCTGTATGAAACTCTCAGACACAGCCCATGAAACTCTCAGCCGCGGCCCATGAAACTTTCTGCCGCAGCCTGGTGGTGGCCTGTGTTGTTGGCACCTATAACGGTGCCAGCCGCACGATCATGGCAAACTTTATACTTAAATAAAAACTACTGAGGCTAGAGGGCTGCAATTTGTTATGCTTGATGATTGGAGGGTGGATGATCAGCATACCAATTTGCAGCCCTCTAGCCTCAATAGTTTTTAAGATCTGAGGGCCGACGGACAGACAAAAAGCCATCTCAATCATTTTCTTTTACAGAAAATGAAAAAGGTAGAAAATTGAAATGACCTGTCAGCTGACCTCGTTTACAGCGGCGTAGTATGTCCCAGTGACCTCTCATTACCCGGGAGAAAAATGATAGTCATTCTCGTCATTATGGATGGTAATTTTTCTGTTAAACCATGAGCTGTCATTTGTCAGTTACTCACTCGTTGAGTGTTTTTATGGTATATTGTTCGTGTAAGAGAGATGTGCATGGTCTATATGTGTAAATGTAGTATATAATTATATAATATATATATTATATATATATATATATATATATATATATATATATATATATATATATATATATATATATGTATATATATATATATATATATATATATATATATTTGTACAGTATATAATTATATATATAATATATATATATATATATATATATATATATATATAAATATATATATATATATATATATATATATATATATATATATATATATATATATATATATATATATATAAAAGAAGAGACAGGGCAGATGGAAGGCACACTAACAATCTAGTTTTTATATGTATATATTTTATACATGACACAATTTTTGTTTAATAAAAGGGACGTATATATATATTATAAAGATGAAAAAAAATAAAATAAAATAAAAAAATATATATTTCTTAAAATATATAAAACATATAGTACATGGCTGAATATATAAACTATCAAATATCGAAAAACTAGAACAGCAGAGAAATCACAAAATAAACAAAGGGTGTTGAGGATCTGGGTAACGAGGAAGTCAGTGAACTTTAATGATTGATTTAAAATAAGGTCTTAAAATGTTGGGCTGAGGCATGTTTAAACATATTGCGTTTTGACAAAATGCACACTGTTTTTTTACTCATGTAATAAAAGAAAGAGGCATTTCTATAATATCATGATAGCAAGTCTCGTACATCCAAAGGTTCAGCGTTAACGCTCGGTCTCTTTTCAGATCTATTATTATTCTCTAGCATCCAACATCATTTATTATTATTACGTTGGATGTACGAGACGGCTTGAAAGTCCGTGTTAGTCATCAGGGCGTCAGTTATGGGACGGGATGCAGATTGTTGAATTATATTATTATTATCTATATGAAAAAAAATCGAAATAATAGCCTCAGCCCAACACGAGGACGTGTCTCCATATAGAGTCAATTTTCATGCCTGTTCCCGTTGAATGGGGTCCTCAACACCCTTTGAATATAATTGATATTATAGTGACTTTGTTTGAAAAATTGGACTTTTTAGGTTTGTTTTAAGATACGTGACTACTTGTATTTTTTTATTTTATTTTATTTTTTCATCTTTATAATTTTTTTGTCCATCCCCTTTTATTAAACAAAAGGTCATTATTGAAAATGCAATTATTCAATAAAAAAGATTGATCTCCAGCCGTCGTTAGTTTGTATAATATATATAGAGCAATATATAAAAGTTTTAAATTATATCGCTTATCGGTCATATTTGTCGTCTTGATATTATATATATTATATTAAAAAGATTATATATACATTATAAAAGAAGAGGGACGATGTATATATATACATATGTGTATATATATATATATATATATGACAGCGCAGTGATATATAAAATATATATATATATATATATATATATATATATACTATATATAACTAGAGATATGGTGACTAGTTAGTGAATGCGAGATTTGAATAGGTCTTAAATATGTTTAAACATATTGTGACAAAATACACTGTTTTTTGCTCATGTAATAAAAGAAAGAGGCATTTCTATATCATATAGCAAGTGAATCGGATTTAATTATTATTATTATTATTATTATTATTATTATTATTATTATTGTCCTTGGGCCGTGGGTGTCTCCATATAGAGGTAACATGCCTGGACCTCTGAATGGGGAATTACGTGAATATAATAGATATTATAGTGACTTTGCGAAAAAATTGGAGTTTTAAGTAATACGTGACTCATCGTATGTTTTCCTATCTTTGTCCATGCGACGCAAGAATATTAGTTATTCATGAAAACACGATCTCAGCCGTCGTTAGTTTGTATAATCTATAAGAGCGACGCCAAAAGTTTTAAATTCTATCGCTTATCGGTCAAGTCGTCTTGATATTCATTAATTAAAAAAGATTGGTATACATTGGGAGGGACGATATTTGAGACTAAAAGATACTATATATATATATATATATATATTTATATATATATATATATATATATATATATATATATATATATATATATATATATATATATATATATATGTATGTGTGTGTGTGTGTGAGACAGGCAGACAGACAGACAGAGACATAGACAGACTTGTTAACACCTATCATGTAAAAAAAAAGTTTCTATTAATCTATTAAGAATTTTCAAAATTACTTTTAGTTACAGCAGTTTACATTCAAGCATAAATGCTGTTTACTGTATTTTCCGGAGCCAATCATAAGGAGACCTGTATACCTATGTCAAAAAGAATGCGGATACTTATATAATTCTGCGATTTCTTATCTCTGAAAATATATCAAAATTATTATGCACTATCTTGTTTTGTTAAGACTCTGTGAGAGGAAAACGTAAAGGATTAGGTATTACACGCAATAAATAAGCATATGCAGTAACTACAGTTTATTTTGCGTTTTATGTAAATATACCGACTTAGAACTCATTTTTTGTTTTAAATGTATCTTTTGATGTATTTTCTCTCTTCCTACATGGGGATGTTCTAATAGCAAAGTTTCCTTTCCATTGTTCTTCATTCATTTACATCATGAATAATAAAGATAATGATAATAATAATTATTATTATTATTATTATTGTTATTATTATTATTATTATTATTATTATTATTATTATTATTATTATTATTATTATTATGAAGATGATGATATACCGCAACAGCACTAAATCCTTATGTTGTTTATCCCTTGTTGTTTTTTTTTATTTTTATGAGCATCTGTATTTTAGCTTTCTCTGCAAGTAAACAAGAAGGTGAAATAAATAATAGATTCACGTCCCGTAAAGGTTAATGGTATCAGGTTCCTGTTGTGGTTTACTTGGTCAGCGTTTAGAAAGGGAGCTGAATTTATTTGCTTAGATATGCTAGAGAGAGAGATAGAGAGTAGATAGATTAACAGAGAGAGAGAGAGAGAGAGAGAGAGAGAGAGAGAGAGAGAGAGAGAGCAGGAGGAAGAGCGGGAAGAAATGAGAGAGAGAGATATTGGGGTACCATACATACAGTGGAGAATATAATAAATAGTGAAAAAAGGGAAAAGAGAGGAGGAGGAGGAAAGGAGGAGGAGGAAGGAGAGGAGGAGGAGGAGGAGGAGGATGAAATGAGAGAGAGAGACATAGGGTTACCATACATAAGGAGGAGGGGATAATAAATAGTGAGAAAAAGGGAGGGATAGGGTGATAGAGATAAGTTGAGAGAGAGAGAGAAGGGGGAGGGGCTAGCACAAGCCTCCCAATTTAATTTCCAAACTTAGTACCTGTGTCAGTTTGATTGCCTGACGTAATATATCTTAGCTTATCTACCTGATGTAATACCTGCCATAGCTCAATTATTTGATATAATACCTGTCTCTCATATAGGTCACCCAGTTTAGTACTTTTTCAACTTGATTAACTGACTTAATGCATGTCTTCATGCTGAATTACCTTATTGCATGTTACAGCATAAATACCTGGTTTTTTTGCGTGCTCCCTTGCTGAATTATCCGCTATAGTACCTGTCTCTCATCCCAACACAAATAACAAAAGCAATTCCTGTTCCCTATTTAAGAGGACTTGCAGTGAAATATCACATATCTTCCAGATTACACAGGAAAATGGTGCCTGCCTCACTTCCTCTTTGCTCTCCGTCTTTGAAATTCACAGCATCTATTTTCCATGATCCCCAACTTACCCATCGACCTACTTTGCCTTTGGAATCCCCCCCCCCCGCCTCCGCAGGTCTGGAAATGGTACTCTGGAGTTGACCTGGAATGTTTTCCAGGGCCGAACCACTGCATAGGAATAACCATCTTTCTGCCATACGAACAGTCAGGTTGTGGTTCGTTTGATGTATGCTGATGGAAGATTCAAGCCCAGACGCGATTTGCCTTCGGGGAAAATGAAAATATTTTTGCTGGTTCGAATCGAAGCTTCGAATGTGGCTCCGGTTTTGCCTCTGCACAGCGCTTATTGATTTCGGACATGCCTGCTCGTTTGAGGGTTCTTTACGATCGAATGTTTATTGTGTTTCAATTCCCTTGTTGCTCTCGACGTTTTTTTTTTTTTGACATTATTCTTTCCTCTGGTGGTTTGAGTTTGTAGTATAAAAATGGATAATAATAGGTATGTATATAGATTTACTCCTACGTTTAACAAAGATTATCAGATAACTGCGAAATTTATCTTTTAAAATTTGTTTTCGTAATCTGGTGTTTAAACTATTGTGGTCAGTGACACATTTCCCAGATAGTATTATAAGAATGAATACTAATTGCCAGTAGGTGAAATTCTCTTACATTTAATAAGAAAAATTATCATACATGCACTGTCTGCAGCTAGCTCATGGCCTTTTTGGGTCATTCCCTGCTTTTTATTACATGCTTTTATTTAACTTGACTTCTGCATGTAACTGTCTATCTGTCCTCAAATCTTGTAGCTCAATTTTCGACCCGTTCCCTTCATCCGATGGACTTGAAATTTTGCACAGTTACTCTGTCCCGGTGACAGTACAACCTTACATGATCAGTAACTCAGCAGTGACCTCTAGTGACCCTACAGTGACCTCTCCCAGTATCTCAGGATTTGTATGAAACTCTTCGGATTTTTCACAACTTCTTTGACTCTGTAAATAACTCTTCGGGTTTTTCAAACCTTCTTTGGCTCGACAGGTTATCAATTTCGTTAGCTACAATCGTAAATCGGTTACACTTTCTGTCAAAACTAAAAATTGGTTACAGTTTCTGTCAAAACTAAAAAGTATAAAATAAAAAGATATAAAAAAAATATTTTTAAAACACGCTTTTATTAAAATGCACTAAAAAGTGAAAAGTAAATCTTTTGAGACACCAGGAATTTCTTACAGTTATTCATGTCTACAGAAGTAAAAGCGTGGCCGCCAAAGTGGAAGGAAATGCTACAAGAAATTAAAAAATATATATTTCTTTTCTTGTAGCGCATCTTTCCATGTTTGGTGCCCACGCTTTTATTTTTGAAGACATGATTAATTGTAAGAATATCCTGGTATTTCTCAAAAGATTTATTTTTCACTTTTTAGTGCATTTTAATAAAAGCGTGTTTTAAAAATGTTTTTTTTTTTATATTTTTTAAATAGTGGTAATCATGAAATTAACAATATTTACAATTACAGTTACGATGGTGAAAATACTGATGAATTTTGATTCTTATTGATTCTCGTTTCTTTATCATAATAGATTGTTATTACATGCCTTTTTTTTTTAATCCCCCTTAATTGGTTTTAACCCTCCTTTTCGCTCTTTTCTTGATTGCGGTCTTTCTTTATAGCCTTTATTAGTCTTTAGTGCAAGTTTTCTAATTAAGTTCTGGTTGCTCACCAAATTTATTGCTATTGATTGATGCGGCACCCCTTTCATTCTCTCTCTCTCTCTCTCTCTCTCTGGGACATACATGTATATATATATGTATATATATATATGTGTGTGTGTGTGTGTATGTATGTATGTATATATATATATATATAATATATATATACACACACAAAATAAAGATCGAAAACTTTATCAAAACACTAATATTAAAACTTAAGAGGGAAGCTGGACGAGTCCACATTTAGAGCTAGCTTTCTCTTCGTGCATTTTACAAACCACCTACAGGCTGTAACGATAGTGTTGTTATCAGCCTCTCGAAACAACCACTTTCCACAAAAGAAAGGTGGTTGCTAAGTTTTGGTATGGAAGATTTTTAATTCCTTCCTTTTCCAAATTTAATATGCAGCTCTGCTTGAAACTCTTTACAACAGATTATCAAGCTTACCTATTAAGGAAAAACTGACGTAGGATGGTTCATTGGTTGACCTGAGAGCTTTATTAAACAATACCCTTAGATTTCGCAAGGCAAAAGACAATAAAATTCCAAGTGTATTCAATGAAAATGACGTAAAATTACTAAAGAAAGTTCAAGAGAGATAAATCCATCATTGTGAGCAAACTAGACAAGGGCCGAGGAATTGTTATATTAGACAAAGGTGATTCCGTCTCAAAAATGGGATTATTTCTTAATGACCTGCCAACTTTAGACGATCAAATCACTTGGATCCGCTCAAGAACATGTTATTAGAAGACTAACTAAACAGGTACTTATGGAAGCTTAAAAATGACGACAAAATATTCGAATCGCAATACAAAGACTTACATGGTACAGGGTCAAACCCGGGCGTAATGTACGGTTTGCCAAAACTACACAAACCTGGCAGACCTCTAAGACGTGTCCTTTCTGCATATAAAACTCATAATTATAGACTAGCTAAATATATAATTCCTTATATTAATAAATATGCCAAGAATGACTTTACATTAAATAATTCATATGACTTTTCTGACGAACTAAAAGGTATGAAATTGCAGGGAAACAATTTTATGGTCAGATTGGACATTTCCTTTCTTTATGCCAACGTTCCGAAGAGTGAAACCATCAATATTTTAACGTCTAAAATCTGTGATAA
This sequence comes from Macrobrachium rosenbergii, assembly GCF_040412425.1. NCBI lineage: Eukaryota > Metazoa > Arthropoda > Malacostraca > Decapoda > Palaemonidae > Macrobrachium > Macrobrachium rosenbergii. The sequence continues at coordinate 44,117,716 of NC_089782.1, read as the reverse complement.
CGACGAAAGTGTTAGTAACTTCGCAAGGAAAGAGTTTTAAAGATTGATTGAATTGGCTATAAACGACACTTGTTTTTATTCAGTGGGCAATATTCTGAACAAATAGACGGATTACTTTTTATTCAGTGAGCAATATTATGAACACATTGACGGATTAATTTTTATTCAGTGGCCAATGTTATGAACAAATAGACGGATTACTTTTTATTCAGTGGGCAATATTATGAACAAATAGACGGATTACTCTTTATTCAGTGGGTAATATTATGAACAAATAGACGGATGACTTTTTATTCAGTGGGCAATATTATGAACAAATAGACGGATGACTCTTTATTCAGTGGGCAATATTATGAACAAATAGACGGATTACTCTTTATTCAGTGGGTAATATTATGAACAAATAGACGGATTACTCTTTATTCAGTGGGAAATATTATGAACAAATAGACGGATTACTCTTTATTCAGTGGGCAATATTATGAACAAATAGACGGATGACTTTTTATTCAGTGGGCAATATTATGAACAAATAGACGGATGACTCTTTATTCAGTGGGCAATATTATGAACAAATAGACGGATTAGCCGTGGAATCTCCTTTATCAGCAACAGTGGCCAACATTTTTCTCTGCCATTACGAAAGAGAACGGTTAGAACACTGCCCCATTGACTTTAAACCTAAATTATACCGACGTTACGTGGATGACACCTTTTCGATATTCGAGAGCGAGCAGCAAGCTAGCCTGTTTCTAAACTGCTTAAATATAAAGCTTAATAAGATAAAGTTCACCATAGAATTAGAGCAGAACAGTCAGTTACCTCTTTTAGATGTACTCGTTTCTCGATAAATTACTGATTTCAATATTACTGTCTATAGGAAGCCAACATTCACTGGTCTAGTGATGAATTTTCTCATTGCTTGTTATAAGACGTTTAAATTTGATACTTTTAACAGTTTATTTTTTCGAGCTTTTAGACTTATCAGTACATATGATTTATTTCATAAAGAACTGTTGTACGTAAAGAGGTTTTTTTTTAATGGTCATGGTTTTATCGATAAGTTGTTCTTTAACAAATTTAGTCTTAAACCACCTCCAAAACCATTTGGTCCTAGAAAGATGACTTTCTATTTCAAAATGCCAAACGACAAAATGCACTATTTTTTAAAGAAAGAAATTTATTCAATTTTTAGCAAATATTTTCCACAAACCACCCCTTCAGTAATATTCTGTAACAACTACAAAATTAAGAATTTTTTTAACCTTCAAGAAAAACTGCCACCTTCTTATGAATCGGGAATCATATACAAACATGTATGTCCTCAGTGCCATCTAGTGTACGTTGGCTCATCTTTTAAAACTGGATTTCAGATTCCATGACCATAAGGGGGTGAGTTACAGGACGGGGAGACCGTTGGCAAAGCCTTTATACTCAGCCATTAGGGACCACTGCCATGAAGTCTGCAACATTATTGTAAACGTTGAAGATTTTAATATTATATTAAGAGGTATAGTTGAAAATGATGTCAGATTAGCAGAATCTCTGTATGTAAGAAAATTAAAAGCAACTCTAAATATGGACTCGTCCAGCTTCCCTTTGAAATTTTAATGTCAGTGTATTTTTGAAGTTTTTGATTTTTGATATATATACTGTATATGTGTATATATACTGTATATATACTGTATATATATATATATATATATATATATATATATATATTTATATATATATATATATATATATATATATACATATACATATATATAAAAATATAAAACTTCACACAAAACAATAAAAATCGAAAACTGAAAAACACTAATATTAAAACTTCAAAGGGAAACGTTATTATAAACTGTTGTTCTAATGCGTAAATTAAGAATCTTCTAAACTGAAATTTGAAAATTTAGAAGACTTCTGAAAGCCAAAGAATCTGTTATTATTATTATTTATTATTATTATTATTATTATTATTATTATTATTATTATTATTATTATTATATACAAAGTCGTCCCGCCACAACAATTACAATCGGCAGTAGGATGTTGTTGGCAGTATTAATAGCAGCAATAAATCAGAGACACCATTTTTTCGTGCTTTTAATGTTCACGCACGTCGGGAAATTAACTCTTGCCATTTTTTCTTGTGTTTTCACATCCGGGACATTTTTTCCCTTTCTTTTTCCTTCCTTTTTTTTCCGGAGTTGCTTTTGTGTTTGTAGTCTATTCACTCTCGTGATTGAGAATCATATTTTTGATGTCAGAAAGTTAGATTTATCTTGACACTGTGCCGTGCCGCGGGCTTTTGTGTGTCCTGTGTTTTGTGTTTGCAATAGAGGCGCCTTTTGTTTCCTGTCATTGCGTGTTCTTGTTGTTGTTGTTGCTGCTGCTGGTTTTTGTTCCTGATTTTTTTTTTTTTTTTTTTTTTTTTTGGTTTTATCCGTTATCACTTTTTTTTTTTCGTTAGCTCGTGTTAGAAAGTGACCTCTCCGTCCTGATGTGTTTTGTATTACAACCAATGCTTTGGAGGTTAATTATTCATAGGAGATGTGGGGTTTGTGGGGGACGGGGGGCGGGGTTAGGGGTAGCAAAAACAGGTGGCCTTACCTGGAGTGGGGTGGTGACTAGAGCTGGGGGAAATGAGTGTCCCTCCCTCATGGTCCCCCAAAAACCGAATAAAAAAGAAAATTAAACTTAGGGTTAATACCCAAGTCTTGTAAGAAGTAATTACTACCAAAGCAAGATATACGTTTGACTTATAACTGTAATCAAGCGATTTAGGAAGCAAGTGTTACATTTTCGGTCAGCGACGCTAGAGGACTCAGTATCGTGCCCTGGCAACCTACCATTCGTATTAGACATAAAATCGGACGCATTGTTGATCGGTAGATTGTCAGGGTACGACAGTGAAACCTTGAGACTCGTAGGGTGAGTCTTTAGTTCTTTTTTGTTTACTACTTCGGTTGCTTAGATATGCGAATAATAATAATAATAATAATAATAATAATAATAATAATAATAATAATAATAATAATAATAATAATAATAATAATAATAATAATAATAATAATATTTTTAAGGCGTAAAGGACGTTCGAGAGATATAATATTTTTTTATTTATGTAATTCACATTTTACTTATTTATTTTGTTAGACATAAACGTAAATGTATGAATGTCTAATGAAAAAAGAGTGATGATTAATCAAAGCTGCGAGTGACATGAAAGATCTTTATTGTTGACTTTTCAATTGTTCATCTTTTATATCGTGTCATTATCTCACCACTTCGTCATGCATGGCGCTGAATGACACGAAAGCTTTTCTTTTTTTTATTACAATTACTAAGAAAAACCCACCCAGCTTTCGACAGTCTTCGGCAGATTTTTTTTTACTTGGAACAATCAGTCTTCGGCGGATATGTCATTTTTATGCTCAAAACAATCATGATAAATAAACTATTGCGCAAACGAAAATCTGTTTAGTGGTAAATTTTAACTACAGATATATTTACAAAGAAAAAATGAAAACATTTATTTTGGGCAGACTCAAAAGGAGAATGTTTTTCCATTGTTTTGCCTTTTGGAGGGATGTGGTCTGTAGTGACATCTCCAGGAAAAAGATAAAAAAAAACTTTAAGTAGTCATAGGAAGAGCAACTCTCTCTCTCTCTCTCTCTCTCTCTCTCTCTCTCTCTCTCTCTCTCTCTCTCTCTCTCTCTCTCTCTGACACAGCCTGGATACTAACTCTTTAGTTTTTCGTCCCGTAGGGCAGCCTTTTACTCGATTGCCTTAACGATCCGGCGAAGATTTACGAGGTCAGGAGAAATCACGGCACAGGTCGATAAGAAAAACGTACGTCTGGGAATCTGGGTCACAACTTTAGGTCACAACTTCCGATGGGAATATTAAAGGTCATTATTCGTCTGGTCAGAGGTTTTGGGCAACCTTTGCACACTAGCCATTTGGATGGAGTTGCCTGGGCAGTTGTTTTTGTTTGTTCTTTTTGCGTAGGCCGGCTGTATGGGAAGGGATAATGGCGCCCTCAGACCTCATACGATTAATAAAGATTGGGCTCTAAAGGTCAAGAAAACGGAAAATGAAGATTGGTTTCCAGAGGTCAAATAAACGGAAGAATGAAGATTGGTTTCTAAAGGTCAAAGAAAACATAAGAATGAAGATTGGTTTTTAAAGGTCAAAGAGAACGGAATAAAGATTGGTTTCTTAAGGTCACAGAAAACAGAAAAATGAAGATTGGTTTTTAAAGGCCAAAGAAAACGGGAGAATAAAGATTGGTTTCTTAAGGTCAAAGAAAACGGGAGAATAAAGATTGGTTTCTAAAGGTCACAGAAAACGGAAGAATGAAGATTGGTTTCTATAGGTCAAAGAAAACAGAAAAATGAAGATTGCTTTCTAAAGGTCAAAGAAAATGGGAGAATAAAGATTAGTTTCTAAAGGTCACAGAAAATGGAAGAATGAAGATTGATTTCTTAAGGTCATAGAAAACGGAAGAATAAATATTGGTTTCTAAAGGTCACAGAAAACTGAAGAATGAAGATTGGCTTCTTAAGGTAAAAAAAAAACGGTAGAATAAAAATTGGTTTCTAAAGGTCACAGAAAACGGAAGAATAAGGAATGGTTTCCTAAGATCAAAGAAAACGGGAGAAAAATGATTGGACTCTAAAGATCAAAGTAAAAGGAAGGATTCGGGTATAAAGGTCTAAAGAAAAAAGAATAAAAAAGATGGGGCTGTAAAAGTCTAAAGTTAAATGGAGAAAAAAAAGATTGGGCTCCAAAGATCTAAAAAAAAAAGATTTAGCTCTAAAGGTCTAAATAAAAGAAAAAAGATTGGGCGCCAAAGGTTTAAAGAATAAGCAAAAAAAAAAAGATTGGTTTGTAAGGGTCTAAAGAAAAAGCAAGAAAAAAAAATATTTGGCTCCCAAGGTCTAAAGAAAAAAAGAAGAAATTAATATTGGGCTCTAAATGTCAAAGAAGACGATAGATCTGTGTCCAGAAACAGGAGGGATTATAACAACTGGAATACTGAAGCGATAGGAGAATTCCAGATCCTGGAGGTAGGTGGAAGGAAACAAGCTTAAGGATCATTGAGAGAAAGAGAGAGGAGTGGAAGCACTGAAGTGAGGAGAGAACACCAAAACCTTAAGTTGGAAAATTTACGAGTAAAAAAAAAAAAAAAGTAAAAATTACGCAGGAGTTTCTCCGGCGCAATCAGCCGCTACAGCATATTATCAAGGCCACCGAAAACAGATCTGTCTTCCGGTGGTCTCAGTTTAATGCTGTGTGAGCCGCGGCCCATGAAACTTTAACCACGGCCCGGTGGTGGCCTATCCTATATCGTTGCCAAAATTACGATTATGGCTGACTTTAACCTTAAATAAAATAAAAACTACCGAGGCTATAGGGCTGCAATTTGGTATGTTAGATGATTGGAGGGTGGATGATCAACATACCAATTTGCAGCCCTCCAGCCTCCGTAGTCTTTAAGATCTGAAGCGGACAGAATAAAGTGCAGACGGACAGACAAAGCCGGCACAATAGATTTCTTTTACAGAAGACTAAAAAAACGGAAGCATACGCCATCTAACGAGTAAAAGCGTACCTGTAAAAATGTCATTGCGACTTGAATCTTGAAGAAATTCGCCCTAGAAGATCGCACAGGATCGCTAACAAGGAAGCCAAGGTGCTCGTTAGCTCTTCTTGATTACTCTCGTCCTTTGCTGAGTCAGGAGTCGGCGGATGCGACAGTCGGCGACCGAGAGTAAGTGGGTCATGTTCGGGAATTTATGGGATTGGTTAAGGCCCGTCTGTCGTGGGGAGTTTTCTCTATTATTATTATTATTATTATTATTATTATTATTATTAGCTGTTGTAGTATTGTCGATGTTGGCATTGCTACTACTACTACTGCTACTACTACTACTACTACTAATAATAATAATAATAATAATAATAATTATTATTATTATTATTATTATTATTATTATTATTATTATTATTATTATTATTATTATTATTATTAGCCGCTGTAGTAATTGTCGATTTTTTATTAGTAATAATAATAATAATAATGATAATAATAATGTTATTTATTATTATTATTATTATTAATATTATTATTATTATTATTATTAATATTATTATTATTATTATTATTATTATTGCATTCATGTTTATGACTTCTGTGAAAATTTAGTCCCAGTGTAGTGCATTTAAAACCTCCACTTGTTCTAGACATCTCTGAGAGAGAGAGAGAGAGAGGGAGGTAAATTGTGTGTGTAGACCCTGGACAAATGAAATCATCCTAAGAGCTCGTATGCAAATTTACCAGATAGCATCGATAAGGCGTGCATTATGACGCGAAAAAGTGAATCGTGCTTTGTCTAGCTCCTTTCAACGAGCGCGAGTCTATCGGCCTCCTCTTATTATGCGATCGACCAAAAATCCCCTGAAATTCCACTTCACTGCGATTCCGCCTCTTGCGTTATCGCTTACGCCAGCTAATTCCATTATAGTTTCACTGAAGTTTTTTTTTTTTTCCGAGGTGAGAGACGGGGTGGTCGGGGTGGGGGTGGGGTTTGGGAGTGGGTGGGGTGGGGTGGGGACCTGTAGTAACTGGGAGAGGGACTCCTGGATGAAATAGCGTTGGTAAATAGAGTATCTATTTACGACAGTATTCTTGCGAATTTTTTAATTTATCGTCTAATTTCAAAACCGTCTGTATCTGGAGAGAGAGTCTTGAAGTCTGTGTGTGTGTGCATGTGTGTGAGAGAGAGAGAGAGAAAGAGGTAACAACTGGGTCTGCCCCACTTTTTCTCCCCGGATATACTTCATTTTCCCTTCCCCCATTAACTTCCAAATCAGTGTTTCTTATCTTTCTATGTCGGCAGTTGCATTCTTTATTGTTATGTAACCTAAACAAGAAGCTACAGCGCCTGTGTACTTGCTGCATTCTAGATCTAAAAGACACACCAGAAGATAAATCAGACTTTAAATCGTCGTTACTTTAGATTATGAATTAGACTTTAAATCGTGAAATAACTCTAGACAATGAAATAAGCTTGAAATCTTGAATTCACTTACGATGTTGAACAGGGCTTACGGTTTAGAAGCCATTGTAGAAGATGGATTCACCTTTGAATCTTGAACTCACATCAACAGAAGATGTTGGGCAAGTTAAAAGTCACGTTAGTTAGGAGATTTACAGCCTTGGCTCAAATATAACAGTGCAGAAACAATCCCATTAAGAGCCTCGATGGCCAGGTCGGTAGAGCAGCAGCCTCGGACTTCATAGAGGTCTGTGGTGCGGGTTCAAATCCGCAGCCGACCGGTCAGAGAGGCGGACACTTTGCTATCCGTGTAGACACCCCGGGATTATGTATGTAATCAACGGATAGGTTTGCTGAAAGCAAATGGGTGTTACAGACTAATACACACACAAACAAAGCCACTCCAACATCATCTAAAAACATAACAGACACCTCACACGTCTCGAACTGTCGACCTAACTGCTCAACTCTCCTCGCTGCTGGGAGAAAGGGAGCTGGGGATTTGGTACGATACATGTACACATGCGCTACCAGGGTCTAAGCGATACATGTGCACATGCGCTACCGGGTCTAAGCGATGTCAGGCAGGGCAGCCGATCGAGGCTACGGTCTACCCCAACGCCAAATCAAAGTCCTTCAAAAGAAGGCATCGTGCATACCCCATATAAAAAATGGGAAAAAGCACGTTAAACGAAGAAGAAGAAGAAACAATCCCATTAAGATGGGAACAGCTTTGTTAGAGATGTTTGCAGTAACCACTTTATTCAACTAAAAACCATTTACACGCTGTTCAACTTTGACTCTTGGGCTCTGTCTACTGTAATGATTTTTCAAGACTTCCATTGGAGAAGCAAACCCACAGTTATGTATACGTACATGTATTTAAAGATATATCTGTACAGATTTATCTATGTACATATAGGCTACATAACTGTGGATTTGCTCCTCCATTTTAAGACTTCCATTTTAAATCTTTAGTGGGCAAAGGTAACTTCATTTGAATGATCCCATTTGCTCTTCCTGTGTTTGGTGCCGTTTTCATTGCAAGATTCTTTTTTTTTTTATTGTTCGAGATCCAAACATTTCATGACGGTGTTTAGAATCTCAACTCCTGACGAGCGAATGAACCTCTGATTGTCTTTCGGGTTAAATAGTCTTTTCCGTAATTCCTGGTGCCATCATATTGTATATATGCCTTATCTCGATACTTGTCCAATATAGTTAACATAGGTTTTTCATCACTGAAATTCCGTAAGAACATCATTGATGTCCTCATTATCTTCACCAAATTCACTCAGACTTGTCAACAACTCCAGCTAGCCATTTTTTTTTTAAAGTTTAAGTATATCTTAGTTTAACCAGACCACTGAGCTGATTAACAGCTCTCCTAGGGCTGGCCCGAAGGATTAGATTTATTTTTACGTGGCTAAGAACCAACTGGTTACCTAGCAACGGGACCTACAGCTTATTGTGGAATCCGAACCACATTATGACGAGAAATGAATTTCCATCACCAGAAATAAATTCCTCTAGTTCTTCATTGGCCGGTCGGAGAGTCGAACGCTGGGCCAACAGCGTGCCAGCCGAAACCTCTGTCACCCCTCCAATGAAGAACTTTTTTTTTTTTTTTTTTTTTTTTTTTTTTTTTTACAAAACCTGAAATAAAACAAACAACGAGTTATGTGTGTGTTTGTGTTCGTGTGTATCATATGGTTTATCTCTGAGCCGATCGCCGAACTTCTGATGACATAAATTTTGTTTGTGTGTTTGTGTGTGTGTGTGCATGTATATATTTATGTACAGGTATGTGTGTGTATGTATTTTATATAATTAATTTTATTCATTTTTCCCTTACGCAGTCATGTACTGTAGTTATCTGATGACATTACATTCGAAAGTAAACTGGTCTATGCCACATGAATTAATTATAAAGAACATACGATCATTAACTTTGACCCCAGGAAAGGCTGAACATACGTAACCAGAAACTTTTATTTTTTTGTCAGATGGCGCCATTTTTTCCGGGCCATTTAATTTTGGTCGCCTAGTACCGCAGGGAAAAGTTTTTTTTATTTTTTATTTTTATTCTTTTATTTTATTTTATTTTTTTATTATTTTTTTTTAGCCTTTCCGTCGTCAACACCACCGTATCCCGTCACAAGGGATTATAAAAATTGGCGTCCAAGAATGTTCGGGTTTGAAGACCTCGCTATCGGTGAATTTTGGCTTGTCTGCCTACCCGTGCGTCTTTCCAATAATTCTTCGTTTATCCTTGATTCTTGCATTTCTCCTTCAATCCTTCGATAATCCTCTCAGCTTGCGTCTTTCCTCTGTCCTTCGATTTGGCGTCTTTCCATCTGTTACTCGGCAGTGCTTGGCTCATGCGCCTTTTCCTGCAATTTCACGATCCGTGGCTCGTACGTTTTTATCGACCATTCATTCTCGCGGTTCATACCTCTTTCAATCAGCCTTGTAATGGTTTTTGTAACAACTTAGCAATCTTTCCCAAATATTCTTTTATTCCATTTTTAAGTTTTGTATCGAATTTCTATGTCCATCTGTGTAATTAATAGGCTGCTGGTAATGCAGCTTAATTCATTCATGTGTGATTTAAAATTCTGTAATGGTTTGATTTTTGTTTTTGTTAAGGAAAAGATTAAAATATGGCGCCCTGAAAGATTTTTCAGTACTTTTCATTATCTTGTAAGACAGGGATTGTGCGAAGTCACAGAACATTGTCCTCTCTTTTGCGATATTGGGTAGGTATTTTTTATTCAAAATACTTAAAATGAGTAGGAGGAAATACCTAATCAAAGATTAATTAATGTAAATAGTTATTCTAAGATCCCCGTAGGGTTGTTATTGCCATAGAATTCCAGACACTTCGCTTGTATATTTTTGGTCCTTGAAAATTTGACTTCTAAACTTTACGATATAATTTCTTAATATGTCTAGTTCAAAGTATTTTTATATAAATTTTTTCATTATTGAATAATTTCAAATTCATTTCAAAGTATTTTTTATATATTTTCATTATTGAATAATTTCAAATCCATTTCAAAGTATGTTTTTATATATTTTCATTATAGAATAATTTCAAATCCATTTCAAAGTTTTTTATATATTTTCAATATTGAGTCATTTCAAATCCATTTCAAAGTATTTTTTACATATTTCCATTATTGAATAATTTCAAATCCATTTCAAAGTATGTTTTATATACTTCCATTACAGAATAATTTCAAATCCATTTAAAAGTTTTTTATATATTTTCAATATTGAGTAATTTCAAATCCATTTCAAAGTATTTTTTTATATATTTTCATTACTGAATAATTTCAAATCCAATAATTCTTCGTTTATCCTTGATTCTTGCATTTCTCCTTCAATCCTTCGATAATCCTCTCAGCTTGCGTCTTTCCTCTGTCCTTCGATTTGGCGTCTTTCCATCTGTTACTCGGCAGTGCTTGGCTCATGCGCCTTTTCCTGCAATTTCACGATCCGTGGCTCGTACGTTTTTATCGACCATTCATTCTCGCGGTTCATACCTCTTTCAATCAGCCTTGTAATGGTTTTGTAACAACTTAGCAATCTTTCCCAAATTTTCTTTTATTCCATTTTTAAGTTTTGTATCGAATTTCTATGTCCATCTGTGTAATTAATAGGCTGCTGGTAATGCAGCTTAATTCATTCATGTGTGATTTAAAATTCTGTAATGGTTTGATTTTTGTTTTGTTAAGGAAAAGATTAAAATATGGCGCCCTGAAAGATTTTTCAGTACTTTTCATTATCTTGTAAGACAGGGATTGTGCGAAGTCACAGAACATTGTCCTCTCTTTTGCGATATTGGGTAGGTATTTTTTATTCAAAATACTTAAAATGAGTAGAGGAAATACCTAATCAAAGATTAATTAATGTAAATAGTTATTCTAAGATCCCCGTAGGGTTGTTATTGCCATAGAATTCCAGACACTTCGCTTGTATATTTTTGGTCCTTGAAAATTTGACTTCTAAACTTTACGATATAATTTCTTAATATGTCTAGTTCAAAGTATTTTTATATAAATTTTTTCATTATTGAATAATTTCAAATTCATTTCAAAGTATTTTTTATATATTTTCATTATTGAATAATTTCAAATCCATTTCAAAGTATGTTTTTATATATTTTCATTATAGAATAATTTCAAATCCATTTCAAAGTTTTTATATATTTTCAATATTGAGTCATTTCAAATCCATTTCAAAGTATTTTTTACATATTTCCATTATTGAATAATTTCAAATCCATTTCAAAGTATGTTTTTATATACTTCCATTACAGAATAATTTCAAATCCATTTAAAAGTTTTTATATATTTTCAATATTGAGTAATTTCAAATCCATTTCAAAGTATTTTTATATATTTTCATTACTGAATAATTTCAAATCCAATAATTCTTCGTTTATCCATTTCTCCTTCAATCCTTCGATAATCCTCTCAGCTTGCGTCTTTCCTCTGTCCTTCGATTTGGCGTCTTTCCATCTGTTACTCGGCAGTGCTTGGCTCATGCGCCTTTTCCTGCAATTTCACGATCCGTGGCTCGTACGTTTTATCGACCATTCATTCTCGCGGTTCATACCTCTTTCAATCAGCCTTGTAATGGTTTTTTTAACAACTTAGCAATCTTTCCCAAATTTTCTTTTATTCCATTTTTAAGTTTTGTATCGAATTTCTATGTCCATCTGTGTAATTAATAGGCTGCTGGTAATGCAGCTTAATTCATTCATGTGTGATTTAAAATTCTGTAATGGTTTGATTTTTGTTTTTGTTAAGGAAAAGATTAAAATATGGCGCCCTGAAAGATTTTTCAGTACTTTTCATTATCTTGTAAGACAGGGATTGTGCGAAGTCACAGAACATTGTCCTCTCTTTTGCGATATTGGGTAGGTATTTTTATTCAAAATACTTAAAATGAGTAGGAGGAAATACCTAATCAAAGATTAATTAATGTAAATAGTTATTCTAAGATCCCGTAGGGTTGTTATTGCCATAGAATTCCAGACACTTCGCTTGTATATTTTTGGTCCTTGAAAATTTGACTTCTAAACTTTACGATATAATTTCTTAATATGTCTAGTTCAAAGTATTTTTATATAAATTTTTTCATTATTGAATAATTTCAAATTCATTTCAAAGTATTTTTTATATATTTTCATTATTGAATAATTTCAAATCCATTTCAAAGTATGTTTTTATATATTTTCATTATAGAATAATTTCAAATCCATTTCAAAGTTTTTTATATATTTTCAATATTGAGTCATTTCAAATCCATTTCAAAGTATTTTTTTACATATTTCCATTATTGAATAATTTCAAATCCATTTCAAAGTATGTTTTTATATACTTCCATTACAGAATAATTTCAAATCCATTTAAAAGTTTTTTATATATTTTCAATATTGAGTAATTTCAAATCCATTTCAAAGTATTTTTTATATATTTTCATTACTGAATAATTTCAAATCAATAATTCTTCGTTTATCCTTGATTCTTGCATTTCTCCTTCAATCCTTCGATAATCCTCTCAGCTTGCGTCTTTCCTCTGTCCTTCGATTTGGCGTCTTTCCATCTGTTATAGTTTGGCTCATGCGCCTTTTCCTGCAATTTCACGATCCGTGGCTCGTACGTTTTTATCGACCATTCATTCTCGCGGTTCATACCTCTTTCAATCAGCCTTGTAATGGTTTTGTAACAATAGCAATCTTTCCCAAATTTTCTTTTATTCCATTTTTTAAGTTTTGTATCGAATTTCTATGTCCATCTGTGTAATTAATAGGCTGCTGGTAATGCAGCTTAATTCATTCATGTGTGATTTAAAATTCTGTAATGGTTTGATTTTTGTTTTGTTAGGAAAAGATTAAAATATGGCGCCCTGAAAGATTTTTCAGTACTTTTCATTATCTTGTAAGACAGGGATTGTGCGAAGTCACAGAACATTGTTCTCTTTTGCGATATTGGGTAGGTATTTTTATTCAAAATACTTAAAATGAGTAGGAGGAAATACCTAATCAAAGATTAATTAATGTAAATAGTTATTCTAAGATCCCCGTAGGGTTGTTATTGCCATAGAATTCCAGACATTTCGCTTGTATATTTTTGGTCCTTGAAAATTTGACTTTAAACTTTACGATATAATTTCTTAATATGTCTAGTTCAAAGTATTTTTATATAAATTTTTCATTATTGAATAATTTCAAATTCATTTCAAAGTATTTTTATATATTTTCATTATTGAATAATTTCAAATCCATTTCAAAGTATGTTTTTATATATTTTCATTATAGAATAATTTCAAATCCATTTCAAAGTTTTTTATATATTTTCAATATTGAGTCATTTCAAATCCATTTCAAAGTATTTTTTTACATATTTCCATTATTGAATAATTTCAAATCCATTTCAAAGTATGTTTTTATATACTTCCATTACAGAATAATTTCAAATCCATTTAAAAGTTTTTTATTTATTTTCAATATTGAGTAATTTCAAATCCATTTCAAAGTATTTTTTTATATATTTTCATTACTGAATAATTTCAAATCCAATAATTCTTCGTTTATCCTTGATTCTTGCATTTCTCCTTCAATCCTTCGATAATCCTCTCAGCTTGCGTCTTTCCTCTGTCCTTCGATTTGGCGTCTTTCCATCTGTTACTCGGCAGTGCTTGGCTCATGCGCCTTTTCCTGCAATTTCACGATCCGTGGCTCGTACGTTTTTATCGACCATTCATTCTCGCGGTTCATACCTCTTTCAATCAGCCTTGTAATGGTTTTTGTAACAACTTAGCAATCTTTCCCAAATTTTCTTTTATTCCATTTTTTAAGTTTTGTATCGAATTTCTATGTCCATCTGTGTAATTAATAGGCTGCTGGTAATGCAGCTTAATTCATTCATGTGTGATTTAAAATTCTGTAATGGTTTGATTTTTGTTTTTGTTAAGGAAAAGATTAAAATATGGCGCCCTGAAAGATTTTTCAGTACTTTTCATTATCTTGTAAGACAGGGATTGTGCGAAGTCACAGAACATTGTCTCTCTTTTTGCGATATTGGTAGGTATTTTTATTCAAAATACTTAAAATGAGTAGGAGGAAATACCTAATCAAAGATTAATTAATGTAAATAGTTATTCTAAGATCCCTGTAGGGTTGTTATTGCCATAGAATTCCAGACACTTCGCTTGTATATTTTTGGTCCTTGAAAATTTGACTTCTAAACTTTACGATATAATTTCTTAATATGTCTAGTTCAAAGTATTTTTATATAAATTTTTCATTATTGAATAATTTCAAATTCATTTCAAAGTATTTTTATATATTTTCATTATTGAATAATTTCAAATCCATTTCAAAGTATGTTTTTATATATTTTCATTATAGAATAATTTCAAATCCATTTCAAAGTTTTTATATATTTTCAATATTGAGTCATTTCAAATCCATTTCAAAGTATTTTTTTACATATTTCCATTATTGAATAATTTCAAATCCATTTCAAAGTATGTTTTTATATACTTCCATTACAGAATAATTTCAAATCCATTTAAAAGTTTTTTATATATTTTCAATATTGAGTAATTTCAAATCCATTTCAAAGTATTTTTTTATATATTTTCATTACTGAATAATTTCAAATCCAATAATTCTTCGTTTATCCTTGATTCTTGCATTTCTCCTTCAATCCTTCGATAATCCTCTCAGCTTGCGTCTTTCCTCTGTCCTTCGATTTGGCGTCTTTCCATCTGTTATTCGGCAGTGCCTGGCTCATGCTCCTTTCCCCGCAATTTCACGATCCGTGGCTCCTACGTTTTTATCGACCATTCATTCTCGCGGTTCATACCTCTGTCAATCAGCCTTTTAATGGTTTTTGTAACAACTTAGCAATCTTTCCCAACATTTTTTTTATTCCATATTTAAAATTTTGTATCGAATTTCTATGTCCATCTGTGTAATTAATAGGCTGCTGGTAATGCAGCTTAATTCATTCATATGTAATTTAAAATTCGGTAATGGTTCGATTTTTGTTTTGTTAAGGAAAAGATTAAAATATGGCGCCCTGAAAGATTTGTCAATACTTTTCATTATCTTGTAAGACAGGGATTGTGCGAAGTCACAGAACATTGTCCTCTCTTTTATGATATGGGTAGGTATTTTTATTCAAAATACTTAAAATGAGTAGGAGGAAATACCTAATCAAAGATTAATTAATGTAAATAGTTATTCTAAGATCCCTGTAGGGTTGTTATTGCCATAGAATTCCAGACACTTCGCTTGTATATTTTTGGTCCTTGAAAATTTGACTTCTAAACTTTACGATATAATTTCTTAATATGTCTAGTTCAAAGTATTTTTATATAAATTTTTCATTATTGAATAATTTCAAATTCATTTCAAAGTATTTTTTATATATTTTCATTATTGAATAATTTCAAATCCATTTCAAAGTATGTTTTTATATATTTTCATTATAGAATAATTTCAAATCCATTTCAAAGTTTTTTATATATTTTCAATATTGAGTCATTTCAAATCCATTTCAAAAGTATTTTTTTACATATTTCCATTATTGAATAATTTCAAATCCATTTCAAAGTATGTTTTATATACTTCCATTACAGAATAATTTCAAATCCATTTAAAAGTTTTTTATATATTTTCAGTATTGAGTAATTTCAAATCCATTTCAAAGTATTTTTTTATATATTTTCATTACTGAATAATTTCAAATCCATTTCAAAGTATTTTTTATATATTTTCATTATTGAATAATTTCAAATCCATTTCAACGTATTTTTTATATATTTTTATTCTTGAATAATTTCAAATCTTTCAAAGTATTTTTTTATATATTTTCATTATTTAACCATTTCAAATCCATTTCAAAGTATTTTTTTATATTTTCATTATTCAATCATTTCAAATCCATTTCAAAGTATTTTTTTACATATTTTCATTATTGAATAATTTCAAATCCATTTCAAAGTATTTTTTTATATATTTTCATTATTGAATAATTTCAAATCCATTTCAAAGAATTTATTTATATATTTCCATTACTGAATAATTTCAAGTCCATTTCAAAGTATTTTTTTATATATTTTCGGTAATGAATATTTTCAAATCCATTTCAAAGTATTTTTTATATACTTCATCATTGAATTATTTCATTAACTTGAAGGTATTAGAAGTGGCCTTACCTGTATTCGTTTATATTTTGTTTGTGTGTGATGTTGGATGTTTTATAGATTACATCTATTCCTTTTGATGAAGGACTATCATTACATCTATATCTTTTGATGAAGAGCTATAATTTATGTTAGATATTCATAGAGTCACATCATCAAAGCTTGGTAGCCTATATACTTGGGCTTCTCCAATATATCGGATATAGATCCTAGATCCATATGTTGTCTTGGGAGATACTACTAGAAGTAGTAGTAGTAATAGTAGTAGTAGTAGTAGTAATAGTGGTCATAGCAATTGTAATGCCAGAAATAATGCTAAAATAAGAAGCATCAGCTATAATAATGTCTAGATCATGCTTCGCGTATGTGCCACATATGTTAATGCAATCGACTTCACGTCACGAATAGCTGTGTTTACCCGTAACATAAAATCCATAAAAGTCCCTTGTCTTCATTTACCGAACCTCTTGACTTCTTAATGCCGTCTCACATCGGAAATTAATACCGCAGCAATATTGCTCGGGCGATAATGTAATGGTTTGGTGATACCGTAATAACGCTACGCTGACACTGAGCTGGCTTGTAATTAATGCACGATATGGAGTCGGTTGTTATCGTTTAAGTTCATTTTATTGGTAATGCTTATGAAGTATTTTCGTTGTGAATTCAAATTGTATGGATGTGTGGATGAATCTTATACCAGGAATAGCACTTTTAACACCTTGGAGGATAAGTTATGCTATTTCACAAGAGAGATCGAGGAGCTCGTTGGAGTGATTTGCCCACTCGTCCTTCGCATTTTAATTAAGTTATATCAAATGAGCACTTAACACCTTACTCAGAGCTTTTGCTTGCTTACTTACAAGTTGTCAGTCGTGCTTTTACTGAACACTGACTTGCTGATTTTTCTAAACTGGCTTTTATGGAATAATATTTCACTTTTTACTCCTTTATCAAAAGTTTTGTTTTGACTAAACACAGATGATTTAATTATAGTCAATTTTATCACTAAATACTGAAATATAGACACTCCCCATATTACCAAACCAGTTTACTAACAAGTCCATTTTAACAAAACCTGACACTTCTGTTTAGCGGTTTTTAGTTTTCTTTAAAAAAAAATTATTCTGCCGGCTTTGTCTGTCCGTCGGCACTTATATTCTGTCGGCACTTTTCTGTCCGCCCTCAGATCTTAAAAACTACTGGGGCTAGAGGGCTGCATATTGGTATGTTGATCATCCACCCTCTAATCATTAAACGTACCATATTGCAGCCCTCTAGCCTAATTATTTTTTATTTTATTTAAGGTTAAAGTTATCCATCATCGTGCCTCTGGCAACGTTATAGGATAGGACACCACCGGGCTCTGGTTAAAGTTTCATGGGCCGTGGTTCGTACAGCATTCTACCGAGACCAACGAAAGATAGATCTATTTTCGGTGACCTTGATTATACGCTGTACAGAAACCTCGATGGCGCCAAGGAAACTTCGGCGCATTTTTTACTTGTTTTTACCGAACACGACCCTGAGAATAAGTAGGTCATCTGGTCAAGCAATAACGGCGCATCCCGCAGTAAGTCCCATCGAATCCTATTGCGTGCAACACGAACAGCCCATCCTAATGGGTGCATCCTGTTTTCTGGGAACTCCCGTTTTGTATGCGCTCACTCGTGTGCTTTCCCGTAAGAGACGGGATGTTGGGCCTTTCTAGATATTGGGGGAAAAAACTCTACTTCTGAGTCACTGTTACCGTTCTTCAAGGTCTGTGTTTTTTTTCAAATATTTGTTTACAGATGCATAATCTGTTCAGTGGTAAACAGATCTTTTTGCTTTTGAAATGCTGGCATTAGGCTTTGGGTAATGTCAACAGTGACATCACACATGAATGTAAAAATGAATGTTGTGTGTGTGTTTTTTTTTTTTTTTTTTGCCTTTGGTACCAACCCTTGTTAGGTTAAACGTCGAAATATTAAAAAATAATACATAAACTATATGTAGATGTGTGTATATATATACTGTATATGTGTGTGTACGTATATATATATATACATATACATACATACATATATATATATATATATATATATATATACATAAAATGTTTAGTGGTTAACAGAGCTTTTTTATTGTTGTATTATCACTATGATTTGTTTGATGTCAACAATGACGTCACGCGATTCAACTTGGTAAATATGAATGTAAAATTTACCGTTGTGTTATATTTTTTCTCTAAGCCATCCTGAATTATGTTGAACGTCGTATTGTTGAAAAATAATACACACGCTATAGATATATAAATAATATATATATATATATATATATATATATATATATATATATATATATATGTGTGTGTGTGTGTGTGTGTGTGTGTGTGTGTGTGTGTGTGTTTATATTTATGTTTATAGTAAAAGAAAATCCTCTTCAGAATAGGAAACAGCATTATTCGATATGTAGAAACAGAATTACTGAGAGAAGTAATCATTCCGAGATATATATTAATCTTCATTTATATCGGGAGTGCGTATTTATATAAGGAAGGGGAACCTCTTAAGTCGTTTTAAAAAATAGGGAAAGATTGGGAGTGATTAAAATTCATTGTTATTTCTCTCTCCTTGAAATTTCGTCTCATTTCAATGGGAAGTCGTTGGACACATGAACCTTTTTAGAGGAGAGAGAGAGAGAGAGAGAGAGAGAGAGAGAGAGAGAGAGAGAGAGAGAGAGAGAGAAAGCAAAAAGCATTTGCTTGATGATGAAGTCAAATTTATTATTATTATTAAAAAATATTCATAGTAGCATGAGTCTTGAAATGGAGAAACAAATATATGTACCCACACCTAATTATGGATTTGTTTCTCCATTATTATTATTATTATTATTATTATTATTATTATTATTATTATTATTATTATTATTGCTGTTGTTGTTGTTGTTATTCAAATCGACACCCATTCACATGGAAGAGGCTAAAGATCCAAAACAAACATCCAGCGAGCTGAATGCTCTTATGTAAAAAGAAAGTGGTGGTACGGATAAGAGAAAAAATCTGGACAGATCTGCAAAAGAAACTCACACAAATATTTATAAAGAGGGAAAAGGAAAATCAGCACCACAACGTCACAAACGTCTGGGCATCAGCATCCACAATAACACTTGGCAGGGAGACTGTTCCACCGTGTAACAGCTGGGCCCAGGGAAGACTTGGGACGCTGGGTAGTGTGACGGGCAAGTGGCATCTCACAGTAAGATGAATTGTAATGGATGCTATGATATACGCCGTGTCCAAATCCGTCTCAAATAGTGGTTGGTAACTGTGGCTTGAGGTTTTGTTGCATTTTAGTACTATGACATTCCAGCTTATGTTGTGCTTTTATGTATACGTACACATACGCACATATATATATGTAAAGTATATGTATAAAAATATATATATATATATATATATATATATATATATATATATATATATATATATATATATATACATATAATGTATAATTCCTCAGCGGGGATATTCCAGAAGTAGCGTAAATTGGATATTAAACGACATTTGTAGCTTCATGATTGTATATAAATCACGGTGAGATAAAATTTCATATATATACATATATATATATATATATATATATATATATATATATATATATATATATATATATATATATATAGAGAGAGAGAGAGAGAGAGAGAGAGAGAGAGAGAGAGAGAGAGTCTCTAGGTCACGTTATGTATATAATATATAATGTATGCATTTATATTTCTATACGCGTGTCCATTTTTGTTTAAGCATAGACCGGTGAAGATAAAACCTTTCTCAATTCCCTGCCTCCGAGAGAACGTCACACTCATAAAATATTCTTCGAGCATTCCTTGTATTCTTAGGAGAATATCAATATTCAGGCCACTCGTGTCTTGCGCCACTTGGAGTCTAATACTAAGTAGTAACATCTCCGGGAAAGATCAAGTTTACGAGGCCATCCTGAGAAAACGTGTTTTTGTGCGTCTGCGCGCGCATATGTGGTCCTGCGCGCACATATGTGGTCTTGAGGTATCACAGCAGTTTTTAGATTGGGCATTATGTTGGGTAGACTGAACTCGGTTGACCCAGCTGAGTGAGGGAGTGGAAATGAAGGGTCTTTAGAGGATAAGAGTGAGGAGCAGACCCACTTGTTTTGTAGCTTTCGTGTAGGTTGTGGTCTCAACATGTTTTTGCCCGTCTCCCTTCTGCTGTCTTGTAGAGTCTGGAACTCCCTACCACCTTCTGTACTTTCATAGAATTTCTGTAACTCTCTTTTCGTTTGTACATAATAGGTCCCGTTTTAGTTTTCTTGAAAAGAAAACTATTGAGATGGCTATTTGCTTGTCCGTCCGCACTTTTTCTGTCCGCCCTCAGGTTTTTAAAACTACTGAGGCTAGAGGGCTGCAAATTGATATGTTGGTCATCCACCCTCCAATCATCAAACATACCAAATTGCAGCCCTCTAGCCTCAGTAGTTTTTATTTGACATAAGGTTAACGTTAGCCATGATCGTGCGTTTGGCACCGCTATTGGTGCCAACAACACAGTCCACCACCTGGCTGTGGCTGAAAGTTTCATGGTCCGTGGCAGAACGTTTCATGGGCCGCGGCTGACAGTTTCATGGGCCGTGGCTGAGAGTTTCATAAGCATTATACGATGTATAGGAAACTCGATTGCGCCGAAGAAACTTCGGCGCATTTTTTACTGTTTTGTGTGTGTGTGGTAGAAGTGTAATGTATTGTTCTTGCATTCCGGTATTCGAAACAATTTATATGGATTTTTCTTTCCATTAATTTTGATCAGCCCTAATGATGAAGTTAGAATTCACTCCAAAACTAATTTCATTACTGATTGAAAATGTTTTAATGTACAAGTGGTGTTCCATTTATTATCTTGTGTCAGCCATTAACTCAAGGGTCCCTTATCATCACGGCCACGCTAGCTCTACAGTGGATCTACACCCGAGTATAGAGGCACTTATGTTGAAGTATTAAGGACTGAAAAAAAGAATCTGGGTAAAAGCGAAAATTAACGAAGAAATGTCACATCTGGATGTTAATGATGGCTGCTGCAGTGCAATGCTCAACACTTCAGCAACCACAAGCCACTCTCACAGCCACTCCCCAGATGAACAACTGTGTCTGGCAAGGCCATTTAGAGGCGACTTCTTGTCTTGCACTTGGATTGGATTGGATCATAGAATTTAGGCCAATGGCCAAGCGCTGGGACCTGTAAGGTCATTCAGCGCTGAAAGGGAAATTGACAGTAAGAAGGTTTGAAAGGTGTAACAGGAGGAAAACCTCGTAGTTGCACTGTGAAACAATCGTTAGAAGAGGGTGGTAAGTCAGGTGGCAGAAAGAGAATATGAACAGAGGTACAGAAAAACGATTGAAAGTGGTTGCAGCAAGGGGCCGAAGCGACCCTGCAAAGAGCCTTAAGTGAGGTGCACTGACGGCGCTACCCCCCTACGGCGTCTTGCACTTGTTAAGAATTCTGCCATGTGGTCCCATTATTGCTATGGGATTGAAGTAGTGGCTTCAGGGTCCTCTTCGTGTACCCAACATAACTGACATCAAGAGGTTTGCTTGCGTTTGTCGTACTCTTATATTTGCAAACCACGCCGGTCCTTGATTAGTTGGATGGCCCTGTGGCTAGTGCTTTTTCTTACCGCAGTAGCAGCTACAATTTCTTTGTTAATTTTCACTTGTACTCAATTTCTGGCTTTTAAGTGTTTAATTTTTTAATGTACTCGCCTGTTCACTAGAATGTAGTTCCATCGTAGAACTGTTGTTGCTTCGATTATAGTATAGTTATGAGTCAGTGCCAGCAGTAGCTGTCTGCAGAAGAGAATAATTAGAATAACAAGTCAAAAAATTTCGTCTTTTTGTTCGTTGTTTTAGTATTAAAGATAAGAAAAGATACACAACAATTAGAGAAGTCCCTTAAAGAAGTAAACACCATATGTTCTTCTACACTGATGATAAATAAATTGATGAATAAATATATATATATATATATATATATATATATATATATATATATATATATATAAAATATATAATTATATATATATATATATATAAAATATATAATTATATATACTTACTATATATATATATATATATATATATATATATATATATATATATATATATATATATATATATATATATATATATTTTATATATATACATATATATATATATATATATATATATATATATATATATATATATATATATATATATATATAAAATGTGTGTGTGTGTGTGCGCGCGCATATGAAGCAATATCTCATCGTCAAAGATCGCGTAACCTTGCATGTATGTATCATGCATGTCCGTCTCCATATACTTTTTGAATTGACAAGGGTGGGAATTCTAGATGAGAAAAGCCACCACAGCTGGTGGTGGTGGTGCCTCGTCCCTCGCCCTCTCTCGCTCTCTCCCTCTCGCCTCGACGAAGTTTGTGCCTCTGACCGAGTTCAGTTGGCGTTCAGAAGTGGTCGCTGTCGGATCGCGGGTGTGGAAGCTCCGTACCTCCCTCGCCCGCTGTGGAAACGTAACCGGTGAGTGGAACGACTTGTTTTGTCTTCTCCTGACGTGTATTGATCACCCTGGCGAAATTATGAGGTTTATTTGGTATTCCGTGGATAATACGACGTGTAATTGCTTCCCAGGTTATGTGTCAGCAGCGCAAAATTAATATCCTTGTTAGTACTGAGATGCGTATGATTTAGTTATGACTTATTTCGAAATTCGGTTGATGGTCAATTTTTTCTTGATTGTTATGTTGTCAACAATTTGCGGTTGTATAACAGTCATGTGTATATATATGTATATGTGTGTGTGTTTGTGTTTGTATGTATGTTTATATACATATATATATATATATATATATATATATATATATATATATATATATATATATATATATCATTTGACGCAGCAGTATATATCCGTGTGTTTCTATGAGTTTGTTCCAAATTTTATGCTGGATAGGCCGATTTTGAGAGAGATGGAGGTTTTAAGAGTCTGCCAAATGGGATTTTTTTCTTTCTCTCTCTATTGCATACAGGTTCCATTTTTATTATTTTCGCCCTCCCCGGGAAGATTGCCTTGATTAAGTGTCTGTTAGGGGAGTTTGAGAGATTGAACACAGTAAAATATATATAAATTTTATGTATATTCTGTATATATATTTATACATATACATATATGTATATATAGATATACTGTATATACATATATATATATATATATATGAATGTACGTACAGTATGTATGTGTGTTACTCTCAAACAGATGCTTTGCTATCGCTGTGTTGCCAGATTATTCTGTTTTCTGTCGTCTGTACAACTGATGTTCTAATGTCGAGTGCGTGGTAAAATAATAATAATAATAATAATAATAATAATAATAATAATAATAATAAAGATTATATTGATTTATTTTATTTCATTAATTTCCGTATAATTTTCTAGTTTTTTTTTGCATTATATAATACCTAATAATAACATAATCACTGGTGTCTGCATTATGGTCCCCTCATGATTTAAAACATGTTCTTATGGCGTCTCTGTATTTTTACATGATTAGCTAATATTCCTTAGGTTTCTGCCTCTAATCAGATGGTAACACCGTGCGGTTTCTCCGCCGTGATAAAAGATACCTTGGCTGGTTTCTTTCTGCCCGTGGCACAGATATTGATTGGTTTCAGGCCCACGATAAGGATATGGGGCTACGCTTAGGTTGCAAGACCGCCCCCCCCACACCCTCTCTCTCTCTCTCTCTCTCTCTCTCTCTCTCTCTCTCTCCCTGTTTTTTTTATGGTGTCATTATGGAACCCCTCCTCTGCTACTTCCAACCTCTCTCTCTCTCTCTCTCTCCTCCTTTTTTTATGGTGTCGTTATTGAACCCCTCCTCTGCTACTTCGGACCTCTCTCTCTCTCTCTCTCTCTCTCTCTCTCTCTCTCTCTCTCTCTCTCTCTCTCTCTCCTGTTTTTTTTATGGTTCATTATGGAACCCCTCCTCTGCTACTTCGAACCTCTCTCTCTCTCTCTCTCTCCTTTTTTATGGTGTCGTTATTGAACCCCTCCTCTGCTACTTCGAACCTCTCTCTCTCTCTCTCTCTCTCTCTCTCTCTCTCTCTCTCTCTCTCTCTCTCTCTCTCTCTCTCTCTCTCTCTCTCTCTCTGTCCTTTTTTTATGGAGGTGCCATTACGAAACCCCTCCCCGCCTTTCTCTCTCTCTCTCTCTCTCTCTTTTTTTATGGTGTCATTATGGAACCCTCCTCTGCTACTTCGAACTCTCTCTCTCTCTCTCTCTCTCTCTCTCTCTCTCTCTCTCTCTCTCTCTCTCTCTACTTTTTATGGAGGTGCCATTATGAAACCCCCTCCCCTCTCTCTCTCTCTCTCTCTCTCTCTCTCTCTCTCTCTCTCTCTCTCATTTTTTTATGGTGTCATTATGGAACCCCTCCTCTTCTACTTCGAACCTCTCTCTCTTTCTCTCTCTCTTCCTTTTTTTATGGTGTCGTTATTGAACCCCTCCTCTGCTACTTCGAACCTCTCTCTCTCTCTCTCTCTCTCTCTCTCTCTCTCTCTCTCTCTCTCTCTCTCTCCCCTTTCATGGTTTGTTTTCCTGTATGCGTACATGAGTTAATTAGTAACCTTTGTGAACCCTTTTCCACCATATTTAACATTTTTCTGTTCGTATTTTCCATTTAACTTTTCTAGATGACTGTCTGTAACATATTTAAAGCATGTTCTATGTAATCTACATTATTGTTTTTGCCGAATGAATTTCCACTTTGGTCATCACATGATTCAGTTCGTTCGTTTGTTTGTTTTTCCACTTGATAAAAATAAATGAGTTGATTCAAGCACCAGGAAGGGTGAGGTGGACCTCAAGCTCAATATATTGGTGTGTCCTGGTGTCCCTCCTCGAAGGTGCTTTATTACGAAGGCCACGGGGCGTCTGGCCCCCGCTTTATGTAGGGTTAATTTCATTGTCACTCTGGGCTGGTGGGGATGGATGTTAATGCCTTTATAATCCTCCTGAACAGTTGGCTTCATGGCAGGATGAGGCATTTTGCCCTATTCTCTCTCTCTCTCTCTCTCTCTCTCTCTCTCTCTCTCTCTCTCTCTATATATATATATATATATATATATATATATATATATATATATATTATATAAATATATGTGTATATATATACACATACATACATATATATATATGTATGTATGTATACATTGGACCTGGCCGTTTGAGAAAATAATGGATAATTACACGCGATTTTGTACCAGATATAGTTTCTAGACTCTCTCTCTCTCTCTCTCTCTCTCTCTCTCTCTCTCTCTCTCTCTCTCTCTCTCTCTCTCTCATTTTTCATGCATTGTTTTCCTTTTTGTGCACGAGTTAGTTGGCCACCTTTGTATATCCCTTTTATGTATATTTTTCATATTTTCATTTTCGTTTCATGCTTTTCTCCATTGTTGTCTTTCACTGATTTAAACTATATTTTATGGGATCTACGTATTGTTTTCGTTGAATGACTTTCCACTTGCGTCATCACATTTTCTCTCTCCCTCTTAGGTGCTTTTCTTTTTTCTGAATAAGCGAATGGTCAGCTGGAGTTGCGTAACCGTGAATATCTCTGTTTCGAGTGAGGCTACGAGGCTTTATTACCGCCTCAGGGCGAGGTGATGAGAGAGGGCGTTCGAGAACAATAGAGAATAATTGGATAATATTTGCCTCCTCCTCTTCCTCCTCCTCCTCCTCCTCCTCCTGCTCTTTCTCCTCCTCCTCCTCATCTCTTTCTCCTCCTCCTCCTCCTCCTCTCTCCTCTCTTCCTCCTCCTCCTCCTCCTCCTCCTCCTCCTCCTCCTCCTCCTCATCTTCCTCCTCCTCCTCCCCCTCCTCCTCCTCCTCCTCCTCCTCCTCCTCCTCCTCCTCCTCCTCCTCCTCCTCCTCCTCCTCCTCCTCCTCCTCCTCCTCCTCCTCCTCCTCCTCCTCCTCCTCCTGCTCTTTCTCCTCCTCCTCCTCCACCTCCTGCTCTTTCTCCTCCTCCTCCTCTTCCTCCACAGTTCCCTCTCTCATTGTATTCCATAGTCACCCTGTCTTCCTCTTTTTTTATTAAATTTCCCTGATGTGTTTCCTTTCAGTGTCTAACCTTTTCCTCTCATTTTGTGTCACCTGCAGCGTGTCTGAGTTTTAACAAAAGTATCGCGAGGTTGGAGGAAAGGATTTTGTCAGAGCTATGGCCACTCCCTCCAGGTGATTAAATTTTGCGGAATATCTTTGTGGATTTGACGATTTGCTTCAATGGAAGCCGTGCCTTCCATTTTGAAGGGCGAGGATTTTCGAGGATTTCAATTAAATGCTTTCCAATAGTGTTGCAAAATCTTGGATGTTTTTGTAACATTTACCCTTCAGTGGAATCATGCATGAATAATGTTGCATCAAAGCAACATTTTGTGGCAAGGTTCATATACCCATCCTAGTTTTGCGTCTGTATTTATGTAAACATTTTATATATATATATATATATATATATATATATATATATATATATATATATATATATATATATATATATATATATATATATATATATATATTATATATATATATATATTATATATATATAATATATTTATATATATATATATATATAATATATATATATATTATATATATATATATATATATATATATATATATATATATATATATATATATATATATATATAATAACATATACATATACACATATGTTCCCCTTATCATTTCCCATTCTTCACCTTTATTCCTTTTATTTCTCTTGGGACTTTATTTTCCTTACTCATACTTCGTACGCCTGCATTTCCGCCTACGAAGCAATTTTTCATTGTTCGAGAGAATTCCACCGTTGCATTTGAAAATTTTATTCATGGAGAGATCATTTTTAACCGCAGTGCCCGTTTGTTTGCTCTCTCTCTCTCTCTCTCTCTCTCTCTCTCTCTCTCTCTCTCTCTCTCTCTCTCTGTGTGTGTCCCGTAGAGGTGTATGTCGCAAAAAAGACTATTCTTTTCAAAAGAGTAACTGGACACCATACGTATTTAAGTGAGTGACCAAGGTATCTTTTTAAAAATTCTCTCTCTCTCTCTCTCTCTCTCTCTCTCTCTCTCTCTCTCTCTCTCTCTCTCTCTCTCTATACCTGTGTCCAAAAGAAGTCCATGTCAAAAAAAGTAGACCATTCTTCCTAAGTGAACGACCGGATAACATACATGCTTAAATGATCGAGGTGTCTTAGTACAAAAGATTTCTCTCTCTCTCTCTCTCTCTCTCTCTCTCTCTCTCTCTCTCTGTTGCGTAATTTGCCGTTATTGAAAGAATGATCAAACCAGTAAGCGTACTCGTGAATATATCTGTTTAGAAGGGAAGCGAAAAGGATTTATTATCGCCGGGGGCCAAGACGATGAGAAAGGGTATGGCGCCCCCCCCCCTTCCCCACTCCCCCTCCCCCGTCCCCACTCCCCCCCCTTCCCACCCCCCCCCCTCTCCAACCACCTCCTTCAAAGGGAATAATAGAATAACATTATTTGCCTCATCCCTATTCTGCTTCCTCCTCCTCCTCCTCCTCCTCCTCCTCCTCCTCCTCCTCCTCCTCCTCCTCCTCCTCCTCCTCCTCCTCACATGTTACCTAATCTTTCCTTTTCAGTTTCTCTCTCTCTCTCTCTCTCTCTCTCTCTCTCTCTCTTTTCCTCCAACTCCTGCCTGCCGAATTATTTTTCCTTTTGGGTCCCCGTTTCTTTATTCTCTTTTCTCTCTATCTGCCCGTTTTCTCTACTTTTGCTTCTGTTTGCTATTTTCCTTTTGTAATTTTTATTATTTGATTATGGTATAAATGTCTCCCACCCCAATTGCTTTGATATGTCAGCTGATTTATTTTTAATGTTATTCTTTATTTCTCTGTTTTCCATTTCCCTTTCCTGTTATTAACCGCTCTTCTAGCTTTGTGTTTCATTTTTGTAACTCATTGTTGTTGTTTTTTTGTTTTTAATTATAATTCGAAAACTTATTTTTATGAGATCTCTGCAGTTATTTGGATGTACTTTTCATTTATGGTTTATTCATATCTATTTTCCTCTTTAGCATCATTTCTCTCTCTCTCTCTCTCTCTCTCTCTCTCTCTCTCTCTCTCTCTCTCTCTCTCTCTCTCTCTCTCTCTCTCTCTCTCTCTCTCATGTATATGTATGTATATATATAGATAGATAGATAGATACATGTGTGTGTGTTTGTATAATGTATTTTTTTGCAATTACTTATTCGCTGTTTTCCTCCGTTTGTTTGTTTTTCAAATACAGGCATTATGGTTTTTATTTATGTAGCCCAGATTTGAGAATAACACAAAAAAAAAAAGAAAGGTGAGGGTTTCCTCCCTTCTCCTACGTAGAAACATTATCAGTCCGGGAAAACATGGCCATCACATAAATAAAAATAGAACGAAAATAAAAAGATACTGTAGAAATTAAAAATAATATATATGTTATTTACTATATATATATATATATATATATATATATATATATATATATATATATATA
>NC_089782.1:44033821-44083821 GCF_040412425.1 Macrobrachium rosenbergii | reverse complement strand
TATATATATATATATATATATATATATATATATATATATATATATATATATATATATATATATATATATAAAATAGGTGTATGTAAAAAGGCGAGGCACCAGCTGTGGTCGTTGACTGCCGAACTTAAATCTATGTTACGAACAATTTGAACTCAAATAATTGTAAAATTTTGACGAAAAGTGCCACAAAAATCCCATGCATAATTTCACAGAACCTGTCTACTACACCTGGCAAAGATGAATAAAAATTCACCTTGCTCGACCACCCTCAGAAATGCCTCGCGATCTACGAATGTGGCGGAAGCAAAAAATAAAGGAAATCGTTACCATTAAAATGCGAAGTGTTGTGGTTGCTGGAGGACCGTTTGCTCTGGACAAAGTGTCCCATCGAAAGCAAGACTAACCGAGAAAATCAAATAGTGAGATGGATCACCCAGAAGGAAATGGCCCGGAAGAAAGAATTGGGCTTCAGGGGGTCAATAAATAGTATTGGAAATGGCCTGTGTAAGAAATATGAAAATGATTCAGAAGAAGAGGTGGGGAGGGGTGGGCGTGGGTGGGGGTGGTCCTGAAGGGGAACTGTGAGGTGGGGAGGGGGGAGTGGGAGGGTGTTTGTTAGGTATTGATCACACAAAGAATATGCGATATTTCGCCGGAAATGCACAATTCAAGAAATACGACGCATTATGAATAAATTATGTGGAAAACGTATTGAACTTATTTGTCAATAGACTCATCTGATGATAATTTAGATTTATTTTTATATACAACAAAAACGCCTCCACATTATCGACGTAATATTTTTAAATAAATTATGATGATAGATATAGTATATAGCTAATGGACATTACAACGGCATGGAGGGTAGAATACACAGAGACATTGTCATAAAAAAAATATTCCGTGTAAAAGTGGTAAAAAGAGCCCCAGGAATAATGAAAGCTAACGACGGAAAAATAACATTTCAAAAAGTGATAAATAAATTTAGATTTTATTTTGAACAAATATTTTACCAGTTTACAGAGCTGGATTCGAATGCTCGAATTAACTGTGCATTAAAACTTTGCTTTCAATATCTGTACAATATTTTATGTGATTAAAGTATTGCAATGTCGTATGTTATTCAGACGTTAGAAAATCCTGTATGGCTTAAATGTACGTTTGTGTGTGTGTGTGTGTATATATATATATATATATATATATATATATATATATATATATATATATATATATATATATATGTATATATATTTATATATATATTTATTTATATATATATATATATATATATATATATATATATATATATATATGGGTGTGTGTATGCATATGTATATAGTCACTTTTACACTCGTGACTTTTTTTACATTCATAAGTAATGAGCAAAAACTAACGTTTAATATGGAGTTCGATATACCTTGGGTATAAATTCTATATCCATCTCTCTCTCTCTCTCTCTCTCTCTCTCTCTCTCTCTCTCTCTCTCTCTCTATTCGTTCTGTTGATATTCATCTTTGTAAACTCTTTTAAGCAGTAACCTGCACATCATCCACATATAGAAACGCAAGATTACCAATTTCACTTGACTAGCGAGAAACCGAATATCGATTCCATGAGGATAAGCTACTTGGGCCTGCTTACTGAATTTTCGGTAGAGACCCTGTTAACCATTTGTAGTGGATTATGGACCCGGTGATTAGTTGGCTGCGTTGGGTCGCAGTCACGGTGGGGAAAAAGTATATCTTAGTTTATCCAGACCACTGAGCTGATTAACAGCTCTCCTACGGCTGGCCCGAAGGATTAGATTTATTTTACGTGGCTAAGAACCAACTGGTTACCCAGCAACGGGACCTACAGCTTATTGTGGAATCCGAACCACATTATGACGGTGACGAGAAATGAATTTCTATCACCAGAAATAAATTCCTCTAATTCTTCATTGGCCGGTCGGAGAGTCGAACACTGGGCCAACAGCGTGCTAGCCGAGAGCTCTACCCACATCTCCAGTGGAGAACTGTCACGGTGGGGAGGGCATGGGGTTAGCATGCTCATCCCAATATACTTGCTGACAATCTGAAGAGTAGAGAGAAAAATACGTATGTTTATGTTCTTAATGGTTACCTAAGTTCGTGGACTTTGCCTTGTTCTATACGAGTATTTGCTTCTTTTGAGCACTAATAGTGAATGAACCCTCTGGCTTTTCTGTATGAATTTGTGGTCGTAGGAATAATAAACATTTCAAAAGAACAGTACAAAAAGAGAGATTGTGAAGGTGTAAATAAGTGTCTTATATATAAGAAAGAATGGACGACAGTTGTGCATCTGATGAACGAATGTGCATTTCTTATTACCTAACTGTTGGTAACCTTAATTGAATATAAGTATTAATTAACACCCTTGAGTATAAAAAACGAGAAAATGTCACACGGAAAGTAAAAACCCATATGTTATTCCAGTGTACTTTCATTTGGAAAACACGATCTTATAAAACGCAGTTAAAACTTTCATATTTAGTGTAAATTATGAAAGGCTATAATTATATACCCTTTATTTTCACTAGTATTGAATCGAGCAACAAATTTCTTGATAAGTGAGTAACATATAAGTGTAAGCGACTAACTTGTATAAGTGTGTGTGTGTGTGTGTGTGTAAGTTGAGTGTTCTCGAGTGTTTTTTTTTATCTTATGATTATTTTCTGATCTCAATATGGTTATTTCTCCGGCTTTGATGTCTTATTCCAGGAGAAAATAAGATTTTTGCCGGAGCGCTTCTGTCGGTAACGTCAGATGTAGATCAAAAGGTGAAAATGGAATAGTGTGATATATGTTTTATATATACATATACGAGTATATATATATATATATATATATATATATATATATATATATATATATTATACATATATACATATACAGACATACATACATACTTATATTTATCTATATATATATATATATATATATATATATATATATATATATATATATATTTATATATGTGTGTGTGTGTGTGTGTGTGTGTATAAGACTATCACCTCATATATAAAGCAGATAATGTGGCGTATGGTTAATGTCTTCACACTGAACTGCCTTAGAATTTGGTACGAGCGCTGGCAGTAGTTCATATTGAGACCCGAAAAGCATACGTAGTAAGCTAATGATATCACTTAATTGGCTAAGTTATAATCGTCATCACTAATTCAGCAACTCGCCTATATTCTCTTCAGCGATCGAGATCTTTCCCCATGTTTTGACCACCTTTCGTACAGTTAGTACTGTCCCCGTAGGGGGCTAGCGCCATCCGTGCACCTTACGCGGTGAACTGTAGGCATTGCTCAAGTTTCTTTGCAGCGTCCCTTCGGCCCCAGCTGCAATCTCTTTCTTTCCTTTTACTGCACCTCCGTTCATAGTCTCTATCTTCCATCATACTTTCCCACCTCCCCCAACAATTGTTTCATAGTGCGACTGCGAGGTTTTCCTCCTGTTACACATTTACAGTATAATCATCTTTACTCTCAGTTTCCCTTTCAGCTCTGAATGACCTCATAAGTCCCAGCGCTTGGCCTTTGGCCTAAATTCTGTAGTTAGTACTGTAAATTTTAGCACTTTTTTTCAACGTCTCTGACGTATCATTATCGCTAATTTTGTCCCTTGATTGGAAATGAATAGTAGCGTTTTAAAAAGCTCCAATCCTTTCCAAGCGTTGTCGACCCTCCACTTAGAACTAAACGTGCATTCAATCCTAACTCTTAATTTTTCTTATGTGAGACTCAGCAACACACTTTTCTGGAAGCAGTGTTCCACCTGTGACCAAGCCATGGAATGGTCTTCCTAGCCATGAAGGTGATTCGTTAGAGCTACGTAAGATCAACCTGGTGCAAATATATGGTTATTGAGCACGTTCGAATAAGTCACGCTTCAATTTCCTTCAGTATCATTTTTTCTCCTTGTTATTTCTCACAACGTGAAACGTAAGGAATACTTTATTTTTCAAGTAACAACATACAGAACGTGTAAAGGAATTCAAATCTGGACTCTCAGAAATTTTAATCGATAAAATATTTGATTCTCTCTTCTCTCTCTCTCTCTCTCTCTCTCTCTCTCTCTCTCTCTCTCTCTCTCTCTCTCTCTCTCTCTTAGCAGACACATCAAGTTTTTAACAAGAAGAAATATATTAGAAATACACGCTCTCTCTCTCTCTCCCTCTCTCTCTCTCTCTCTCTCTCTCTCTCTCTCTCTCTCTCGTAGCAGACAACAGGAAATTTTCAACAAGAAAAAATCGATTAAAATACACGCTGAGAGCCCCCTCTCTCTCTCTCTCTCTCTCTCTCTCTCTCTCTCTCTTCTCTCTCTCTCTCTCTCATTCCGTGACCACGGTCGCAGAGAAATTCGGAAAGGGAGAGAGAGAGAGAGAGAGAGAGAGAGAGCGCGACGAAGCAACGGAATAAATAAAGCGATGAGAGAGAGAGAGAGAGAGAGAGAGAGAGAGAGAGAGAGAGAGAGAGAGAGAGAGAGAGAGAGAGAGAGAGAGGCAAAGGAATAAATAAAGGAGAGTCGGCAAAGGGGACAAAAATACGACCAAATGTCTCGAAAAAGAAGGGAACCCGTACGAATGAGGGGGGAAAGCATTTTGGAGTAGAACGAAGGGAAGGCAGAGGATTTACGACGAAGTGAGAACGAGGAAAGCAAGGGATAAAAGGTGAATAAAGGAGACAGACCGGAAGAACTAATGCATTAGGAGGAGTGGAGGAAAGGGAAGACGTAGCTAATGAATCGGGTGAATAGGAAGTTATTATTATTATTATTATTATTATTATTATTATTATTATTATTATTATTATTATTAAGTCTTATGGGAGAAGTCCAAAAGGTCATTAACGTGGCAAAGAAGCTTTTATAGCACACATTGTCCGTATGTGGGGAAAAAAGAGAAAGCAGTGAAAAATAACAGAATAAGAAAGAGTAAAGATGAAAAATAACAGAAAAATAAAGAGTAAAAAGGAAAAATTATAGAAAAGTACAGGGTAAAGAGAAGAAATAACAGAATAAGAAAGAGTAAAGATGAAAAAATAGAAGAATAAAGAGTAAAGAGTAAAAATTATAAAAATTAAGGAGCAAAGAGAAGAAATGATAGAAAAATACAGAGTAAAGAGGAAACATTATAGAAAAATAAATAGTCAAGTGAAAAATACATAAAAATATAGAGCGAAGAGAAAAATTGTAGAAAAATAAACAGTAAAGAGAAAAATTAATAGAAAAAAACAAACAACACAAATAATTCGAAGCGGGAGGCCCAAAGTAGTTAGGGAGAAGAAAGACCTTAATTCGTAGGCATTCCTTACAAGCGTTATGTTCTGTATCGGCGTAATTTACGAAAGGAAACTTCCATGACGGATTCTTTTCACTCTTACCGTCGTAAACTGTAACTGATCTGGAACGCTGTAGGGTTAGAAGCAGTAAAAATGTCTTTGGAAGGCTTTAAACCTGCCATGTTACAAAGATAAGGAAATTCTCGGAATTTCAAGGCAGTCGACACGCGTGTGTGTTTTTTTAACGCGCATGCGCGTGACCTCATTCGTATAGATCCCTGATAGAAATTTAAAGAATTAAAGATATTAGGTATTATCAATCGTGCATAAATTAGGAAGGCTCTTACATTTGAATAACTTTATTTTTATGTATGTATGTAGTCTGTATGTAGGTGTGTATGCAAACATATAGCCTGCATGTATGTATGTATGTATGTAGGTCTAAATGTATGTATGTATGTAGGTCGAAATGTATGCATGTATGTATGTAGGTGTGAATGTATGTATGTATTTAGGTCTAACTGTATGTGTGTAGGTCTAAATACATGTATGTATGTAGGTGCAAATGTATGCATGTATGTAGGTCTAAGTGTATGTGTGCGGGTCTAAATGCATGTATGTATGTAGGTGCAAATGTATGCATGCATGTATGTCTAAGTGTATGTGTGTAGGTCTGAATGCATGTATGTATGTACGTACGTATACATGTAGCCTGTATGTACAAATTTGTTGAATAAGTTCAATTTTCAGTTTATCAACGAACAAGCAAAGCTGATGATGTCATCACCGGCGAAGGAGTCGCGTCAAGCATGTTGATAAACATTCCTTGAAGTGCACGCACTGAGTAATTTTGTTCCGACAGTAAGTTTTGTCCGCAGGTTAGTCACCTGTGGAATGAAGAGCGCTTTTCTCAAATTACCTCTGATGCCAAGATTTTCTGATGAGACTAACTCCTGTGTACTCGAAGTTATGAAAAGTGACAAAATATTGGAATTTTTTTAAGTACTGTATTATTATTATTATTATTATTATTATTATTATTATTATTATTATTATTATTATTATTATTATTATTATTATTATTATTATTTGTCAATCACAGTCATCCTATTCGACTGGGTGTTTTTTTCAGTGTGGGGTTCCGGGTTGCATCCTGCCTCCTTAGGAGTCCATCACTTTTCTCACTATGTGCGCTGTTTCTAGTAGCACACTTTTCTGCATGAGTCCTGGAGCTACTTCGGCATCTAGTTTTTCCAGATTCCTTTATTATTATTATTATTATTATTATTATTATTATTATTATTATTATTATTATTAGGAAGGAGTCCCTCTTTTAGGCCAGTGTTATTACAAAGAATTGCTGTTTCAACCGCTTTTAGCTTGTAGAGAGTCCTCCATTCTTATTATATTCCTCTTGTCTGGAGATAGGTCGAATAATAAATTTCCAAAGGACACGGAATGATATTCTGCTTCCGTTGTTTAAATGAATTGCTAACGTCCTAATACAATGATAGATAACGAGGCAATGGCGGAAATTGTCAGATCAGTGGGATTGCTCCTCTAGAGCATCTGAGGCAGAATTGACAAAACTTTTTTAAAAGCTTCATTGCTTAGCGTAGATTGCAAATTGTAGTCCCTTGAGATATGATGGGACCAAAGTGGGTATCCAAAGTGTTATATTTATGAACTGTAGCCCAAGGGACTCTTGTTTGTATGCACTTATAGATTGATCCTAGTTATAGTGTTTCTCTCTCTCTCTCTCTCTCTCTCTCTCTCTCTCTCTCTCTCTCTCCACAGTAGAGAACATGTTTTCGACTCTGGACCAGCAAAGAACAGAACTGTAGGGGATATTATCTTCAAAAACCCTGTATGCCTCTGTTGACCTAGCCAGTGAATTGGGTACCTGGCTGTTAGTGGGTCGTGGTGAGTCATAATTGGGATGGGTAAGAAAGTACAGAAAGATAAAAAAAAAAAAAAAAAAATGCGACAGGGTGCGGACTATCTCGTCGGGCAAGAGCCCATCCTAGCAAGGCATACTTAACCTGACGTCATCAAATTCTCTCTCTCTCTCTCTCTCTCTCTCTCTCTCTCTCTCTCTCTCTCTCTAAAGAATTCGGGTCATACGTGTTTCTGAATCGTGTAAGTGTGTATTAAGTGAGAATTTTCAACTAAGAATTTTTTCTTTACAATACAGACTGTATTACAAAGAAATTGATATAATTGTAACAGCAGTATGTCATTATTAAGAAATAAATCAATCATAGTGTCTATTTTTGTTACTTGCTCAGGAATTATTCGTTCTGACGTGTAATTTTCCTACCAATTCCTTGTATTTTATAGTTCCTTTTCCCCGACTCAGTCTTATTGCATTCTCCTAACTCTGCAGGCACTTATCACTATTTCCTGCGGCTCCCACGACCCTCGCTCCGGGAGTCGTTTACTGCCGGTACAAGCCGTCGACAGATTTAAGCCTCCTGCCGCGCGGGCAAGCATTCGTTTGCACAACCTCTTATCGTAAATAGCCTCGGCTTGTTTTCCGAGTGGGAAACGGCCAACGGGAACATCTATCCGTCTCGGGGGAGCAGGACGATTAGCAGACGAGTATACAAGACTGTCTCCCAGTCTGTATAAAAGTTGAAACTCTCTCTCTCTCTCTCTCTCTCTCTCTCTCTCTCTCTCTCTCTCTCTCTCTTTAAGCGTAGCGTGAATTGCACTCAACGAACAGACTAAAGAAACAGCCTATGATTCTCGTACCGGGCGAGGACTGACGATATGGGCACGTTCTCCCTCAAGAAAGAAAAACTAGCAAATCAAAATTCGGTTCAACATAAACATCATATCAACTGAAACCAATTAATTTCCTAATTATTTATGTAATACTGTTCGTTTAGTAGTGGCAGCGAAAGAATAAAAATCCCAGGGAAGAACCTCGTGCAAGAGAAACTAATTAATGAACGATTAGACATCTCAGAACGCGTACATCTTCCTCAGTTCCCTTTATTGAATGAAATTTCCAGGGAAATGTGTTTCCCATACTTCCAGTAAAAAAGGGAGAATCCTCCTCACTCTACCTATTTAATGAGACAAGAAAATATGCCATTTGGGGCTTCATTACCATGAGAAACAAATCAAAAACTCCCTTAGAGTATCGAGGCAAGTGAACCCTATCGAACTCCATCTTCAATCCCTTAGCTTAATAAGAGGGAAAGCGACAATTGAACCCCCGAGAAGAGTATTTAGGTGAAAATCACTCTCTCTCAATCCTTTCCCCCAGACATTTTTTTCTTTGTGTCGCCAGTCGTCAGGTGTTCGTGTTTTGTGCCGTCCAAGAAAGATTAAGGTGGCCCCCGATGCCTTTTTTAGGGGGGACGAATGGTTGCTTTGAGAGGTCCGTCGGATTTCACGGGTTTCTTGTTGCAGAAATATTATTTTATAGAAATTATTTTGAGGGACTGAAGGAAGTGAGATGTTGATGTCATTCTCTCTCTCTCTCTCTCTCTCTCTCTCTCTCTCTCTCTCTCTCTCTCTCTCTCTATATATATATATATATATATATATATATATATATATATATATATATATATATATATATATATATATATATATATATATATGTGTATATATATATATATATATATGTGTATATATACAGTATATATATAATATGTATATTCATATATATATACAGTATATATATAATGTGTGTGTTTTATACAAGGATAAGACCCACACTTCACAATGATATTGATTTTCCTCGTCCCATTCCTAGAATGTGCTACTGACACATCTTCACGTGTGGCCTCTTTTAGACGAATTCTTGCTCTGTCACATTTTACTTGGAGTTTATGATTTCAGCTGTTGCTAAAAGAAATATTTACTAAGATTCTATCTTATTAAAAAAGAATATTTACTTAGATTCTGTCTTATTTTTCCTGCCACTTAAAAGCCTTAAATATCACAAATAATTTGAGGGGAACTATTACATACTAACTCATATAAAGAAAATATGATTACTAGATGGACATATTGAAATTGCTACTGATAAGGAAATACAAATAAATTTAGAGGAACTGTTAAGCATATTAACTCATATAAAGAAAATACAGTTACTTTATGGACAGATTGAAATTGCTACTGTTAAAGTTTCATGAGCAAGGATGTACATCAGATACGCAACACACCACTATAACAGACCACCTGATTCGTCGTCATTCCTGAATGAGGTTATACAAGAAGTCACACAAAGGTCCAGAGGTTATTACTGATTTTTCTATTGTTTTCTAAGAAATGGAAGTTCGGGCCAGAAGTTCCTTTGAACCCGCAACTTATTTTGTGAGATCGTACGAAACGGGTTAATATTGGTATTGTTATTTTGGTGTGCGGAAAAAACAGAAAGTACAGAAATAGTAAAAAGGTGGAGATATAGATAATACAGAAATACTGAAAGAGTTGAGTTACGCGTAGTGTAGCCAGTCACTGCTCCGTTTATTCATTAGTTATCATTCATTGGTTTTATTTGGTTGTTTACATGCGATTATGTTGCAGAACTTATATTTTGTCCAGTGTCTCTATATACAGTATATAGTTATGTTTCTCTCTCTCTCTCTCTCTCTCTCTCTCTCTCTCTCTCTCTCTCTTTCTCTCTCTCTCTTGTTACGTTGTATATTTAAGGAGAGACAATAGGAAAGACCTTGTCGCAGACAGGAAAATCTGAATCTTGTTACCTTCCTGCGAGAAGAAGAAGAAGAAAAATAAAACAAGAGAACGAATGAATTGCCTTGTTATGGTCTGGTTCTGAGGCTGTTGCAGGAAACGATTAGCTTCGGAGGACAGGAAGTAGGTCGGAGGGGGGGAGGAGGAGGGGGAAAGAAGAAGAAGAAGAAGAAGAAGAAGAAGAAGAAGAAGAAGAAGAAGAAGAAGAAGGTGGAGGAGACATGTTACTCCCATTGATAGAGTCTGTGACGTCATCGAGTTTGGGAAATCTATGAATGCCTCGAGTATTGAAAGATGGCTTCGAAATGTCAAGGTGGCTTTGAGCGTCTGCGCTCAGTCCGAACGGAGGGTGAGACTAAGTTCGCCGAACGTATGTAATTGTAATAACTACATTGCCCTCTTAACATCTCGATTTCTTCACACTGTTCGCATACGCTTGTCACTACAAAGCCTAAGATCCAATTGAAGAACCAAATGAAGAAATTCTGACGCTGTTCTGATATTCTGTGCGCGGGTTCAAATCCTGCCAAGAACGTCAGAATTTCTTCATTTGGACATTAGGCTTTGTACTGACAAGCGTATCCCTAAAAGCGTGCAAAAATAGGGACGTTTGCTTTGGTCGATTTCATTTAGTTTAAACTAGTTGTCTTATTAACTTATATCCTGTTCTTACTCTTTCTGTCCATTTTTAACTTATTATATTCACTCGATTCGTGTGCATGTTAGAATCTAAACTGTATTTATCTTGAACCCATTTTTTTGTCTCATGGCATTTCAAAGCATCTGTTAGAATCTTGCCAACATACATAGCTCTAGGTACTCAGTGTGGTCGCCAAAATTGAAGTCGCTCTAGTGTGACATTGCCATAATTAACCAAAAATAGAAGTCTTCATTTTGGCACCAATATAGAAACAAAGAGGTTACTCGCTGCAAAGTTTGGCGGAAAAGTTGCTGATAGATGTCAGAGAACTTGCTCATGTAACACTGTTTCTTTAGGGGAAGAAAAATTTTGACGGAGTATAAGTAGATTGTAACTAAATAGGAATAAGTACTATGAGAGGTAAATTATGAACAGAATATAATACGAATAAAGTACTTTGTAATAAAAGGATAAGTATAGTGAAATATAAATTAGACTGTGCCCACTAATTAAAAGAGAAGAAATCGTCATCCTTTCATGTTTATCTACAAAAAAATACGTCAGTTTAACATGTTTATCTACGGAAAATTTGCCAATTTAACCTGTGTACCCACAGAAAAATCTGTCAGTGGTATATTTATCTATAAAAAGATAATCAGTTTAACATAATCATCTGCAGAAATTCGTCAAGCGTAACATGTTCTAGAACAATATATTTTCAGTTTATCATGTTTATCGACAAGAATTCTTCAGTTTAACATGAACTAGTATAATGTTTTCAGTTTACCATGATTATCGACGAGAATTCTTCAGTTTAACATGTTCTAGAATAATATATTTTCAGTTTACCATGTTTATCGACAAGAATTCTTCAGTTAATATGTTCTAAAATAATATATTTTCAGTTTACCATGTTTATCGACAAGAATTCTTCAGTTAACATGTTCTAAAATAATATATTTTCAGTTTACCATGTTTATCGACAAGAATTCTTCAGTTAATATGTTCTAAAATAATATA
The DNA here is from genome assembly GCF_040412425.1 of Macrobrachium rosenbergii. Taxonomy (NCBI): domain Eukaryota; kingdom Metazoa; phylum Arthropoda; class Malacostraca; order Decapoda; family Palaemonidae; genus Macrobrachium; species Macrobrachium rosenbergii. Next base: position 44,072,140 of record NC_089782.1, on the reverse strand, counting down.
TTTTCAGTTTACCATGTTTATCGACAAGAATTCTTCAGTTTAATATGTTCTAGAGTATAATATTTTCAGTTTACCATGTTTATCGACAAGAATTTTTCAGTTTAACATGTACCAGATTATAATATTCTCGGTGTATCGTGTTTTAAAAAAATCGGCAGTTCAAGATGTTTATCTACGAAGAGAGAAACACTTTATTGTGCAAAAAACTTAAAAAGTACAGTACAACAGGCGCGGTATGCGTATAGGGGAAAGCCCTCTGTAATGAATGGCATTGGCTGTGATATTTATACATCCCTTTTCCTCCCTATTCATTACTAGACAAAAGTCATTCATCAGGGCTTATACGGAACTCGGGTAGTATCACGAAATATAAAAGATTACATAGGGGAACTGGATTATAAGTAAAAATTACTCATTAAAATGTTTCACTGCTAGATGCGTCGTAGATATGACAAAGTATGCAACATTTATGTATACTGTACATTAAGAAAATAATTTTAATTATTGCTGTAAGAAACATACATCTTACCATGGTTCTGGCAAGGAACATATTTGCTAAGGAGTAGCACGTGGTAAAATTCACAGTGATTTGTTTGCAGTTTGTTACTTTAAACCTTGTTAAAACATACAGGTTTCAAATAATTACTTAACTGAATGAATTACATGAGATTAACACATCAAAGGTACGGTTTTATATAGAAATTTAGAAATACAACACTTTTAATGATGTTTGATGATGTTAGTTTGAGATAGTTTTTAATGATGTTAGTTTGACTAGTTTTTAACGATGTTGGTTTGACATGTCCAGTGATGTTAGTTTCACATGGTTTTTAATGATGTTAGTTTGACATGTTTAATGATGTTAGTTCGACATAGTTTTTAATGATGTTAGTTTTGACATGTCTAATGATGTTAATTTGACATACTTTTTAATGATGTTAGTTTGACATGTTTAATGATGTTAGTTTGACGTAGTTTTTAATTATCTTAGTTTGACATGTTTAATGATGTTAGTTTGACATAGTTTTTAATGATGTTAATTTGACGTGTTTAATGATGTTAGTTTTGACATGTTTAATGATGTTAGTTTGAGAGAGTTTTTAATGTTGGTTTGACATAGTTTTTAATGATTTTAGTTTGACATGCTGAATGATTTAGTTTGACATGTTTAATGATGTTAGTTTGACGTAGTTTTTAATGATGTTATTTGACATGTTTAATGATGTTAGTTTGACATAGTTTTTAATTATGTTAATTTGACGTGTTTAATGATGTTAGTTTGATATGTTTAATGATGTTAGTTTGAGAGAATTTTTAATGATGTTAGTTTAACATAGTTTTTAATGATGTTAGTTTGACATGCTTAATGATTTTAGTTTGACATGTTTAATGATGTTAGTTTGAGATAGTTTTAATGATGTTAGTTTGACATAGTTGTTAATGATATTAGTTTCGATATGTTTAATGATGTTAGTTTGAAATAGTTTTTAATGATGTTAGTTTGACATGTTTAATGATTTTAGTTTGACATGTTAATGATGTTAGTTTGACATAGTTTTTAATGATGTTAGTTTTGACATGTTTAATTATGTTAGTTTGAGATAGTTTTTAATGATGTTATTTTGACGTGATTATTGATGTTAGTTTGACATGTTTAATTATGTTAGTTTGAGATAGTTTTTAATGATGTTATTTTGACGTGTTTAATGATGTTAGTTTGACATGTTTAATGATGTTCGTTTGAAATAGTTTTTAATGATGTTAGTTTGACATAGTTTTCAATGATGTTAGTTTTGACATGTTTAATGATGTTAGTCTGACATAGTTTTAATGATGTTAGTTTTACATGTTTAATGATTTTAGTTTGACATGTTTAATGATGTTAGTTTGACATAGTTTTTAATTATGTTAGTTTTACATGTTTAATGATTTTAGTTTGACATGTGTAATGATTTTAGTTTGACATAGTTTTTAATTATGTTAGTTTTGACATGTCTAATGATGTCAATTTGACATAGTTTTTAATGATTTTAGTTTGACGTGTTTAATGATGTTAGTTTGACATAGTTTTTAATGATGTTAGTTTTACATGTTCAATGATTTTAGTTTGACATGTTTAATGATGTTAGTTTGACATAGTTTTTAATGATGTTATTTTGACATGTTTAATGATTTTGGTTTGACATGTTTAATTATGTTAGTTTGAATCTTAATGATGTTAGTTTGACTTGTGTAATGATGTTGGTTTGACATGTTTAATGATGTTAGTTTGACATAGTTTTTAATGATGTTAGTTTGACATAGTTTTTAATGATGTTAGTTTTGACATAGTTTTTAATGATGTTAGTTTGACATAGTTTTTAATGATATTAGTTTGACATAGTTTTTAATGATGTTAGTTTTGGCGTGTTTAATGATGTTAGTTTGACATAGTTTTTAATGATGTTAGTTTGACATGTTTAATGATTTTATTTTGACATGTTTAATGATGTTAATTTGACATGTTTAATGATGTTAGTTTAACATAGTTTTACAATGATGTTAGTTTGACATTGTTTAATGATGTTAGTTTCACATGTTTAATGATATCAGTTAGACATGTCTGTGGTAAACATCTCAGTTATTCTGCATCATCTTATTTCCCAGAACCATAAATATTAGTTAGAATGCCAGGTCGACAAGCCTCTGAAACTTTCTTCCGGAAGAATGCCTCGATGCACTGCCAAGAACAGGTCACAGGTCACGCCCCTTTTCTTAGGTGCTCGTTCTTGGCAGATATCCCCGGATCCAGGGAGGTCACAAAAAAAAAACACTTGGTTTACAGATTTTTAAAGCTTGTTAAATACAGGAAAAGGGTAATGGGGAATGAATGTGAAGGGAAATGGTTAATCGCTGACAGAAAGAATAACTGACCTAGGAATATAAGAGACAGAAAGATTAAAGTTAGAGAGAGAGAGAGAGAGAGAGAGAGAGAGAGAGAGAGAGAGAGAGAGAGAGAGAGATCATTTTAATCTTTGTCTTGCTTATATTCCAGAATAAAGACTAGTGTGTATATATATATATATATATATATATATATATATATATATATATATATATATATATATATATATATATATATATATATGAATTTTATCACATCACCGTGATTCATATACAAGCATTAAGCTACAAATGTCCTTTAATATCCAATTCGCTCTACCTCGGAAATAATGTATTTTTATACATGTTAACCGAAGGGGAATTTTTTTAGTTGATGATAAGTTCGTCATCTCGTGGGCTCAAGCCACGGAAGACAAAAACTCAGGCTACAGGGACGCGCCTTAAACCACACGGCCATCAATGGTTAAAATATGAAAATATGTTATTTCCGAGGTAGAGCGAATTCGACATTAAAGGACATTTGTAGCTTAATGCTTACATATATAATATATATCTGTATATATATATGTATATATATATTTATATATTTGTATATATATATATATAGTTTTATTATATATATATATATATAGAATATATATATATATATATATATAGTTTTTATTCTGAAATACTCTATAAGAGAAACTGAGATTGAAATGCTCTCTCTCTCTCTCTCTCTCTCACAATGCGTCAGAGAGAGAGAGAGAGAGAGAGAGAGAGAGAAAGACAGGAGACAGAATAGATGATAAAAAATGGAAGGGGTAAATTGCAGGGAGGAAGACATAGATATGAGAACTCGCCGCTGCATATTGATGAAATGTTTGCGTCACGAGGATGAGAATGGTAAAAGGGGAGAAACATTCGCGGATGGCTGCGTGGATGACTAAGAATTAGGGAGAGGGGGAAGACGAGGAGAAAATAATGACTAAGTAAACAAACGGAGTGAAGAGGGAAATGGTGTTTATTCCATAAAATTGGGATATTTGTTGGTTATTCACAAATGGAGGCGATAATAAATTGTTTCTCCGGTAAACTGAGCATGGCTGTAATAATTACTGACAGAAAGAATAAATGACCGAGAGGTATAAGAGAGATAAATATTCAAGTGAGAGAGAGAGAGAGAGAGAGAGAGAGAGAGAGAGAGAGAGAGAAGAGAGATCATTTTAGATCTTTGTCTTTGTCTTCTTATATTTCAGAATGAATAGTATATATAATTTATTTATATATTATATATATTTTGTGTGTATGTGTATATATATATATATATATATATATATATATATATATATATATATATATATATATATATATATATTAATTTGTGAGTAAAGGATTGAGGTGAACATCGCATAATATCAAATGTATGAAAGAATAGATTTTGTAATTTTGTGTAATAGAAGATTAAATTTGATATTGAGTTACAATAGGATAAAAATACTGACGTAAAATGTCAGTGCTTTAGGTGTAACAAGCAATGCACATTATTATTAATATTATGTCAGTGCTTTAGGTGTAACGAGCGATGCACATTATTATTATTATTATTATTATTATTATTATTATTATTATTATTATTATTATTATTATTATTATTCAGAAGATGAACCTTATTCATACGGAACAAGCCCACAGGGGCCACTGACTTGAAATTCCAGCTTCTAAAGCCAAATCAAAGTCCTTCAAAAAAAGGCTTTCCCATACAAATGGGGAAAAGCACTTATCCCAGAAGAACAAAAGAAGGAAAAGGCACGAAGAAGAAAAGAAGAAGAAGAAGAAGAAGAAGAAGAAGAAGAAGAAGAAAAGAATATAGTGATCATTTGAAAGAAGCGACAGAAGGTAATAGGAAATACAGAAAGAGGTCAGTTGTTAGGAAAACATAAATTAACAAATAAATAAAAATCTAAGTAAATTATTAAAATACAAAGAGAATTGTAGAAGGGAAGTAGCAAAAGAACATTAACAAAAACTAAATTGATACGAATATCACATAATTGAGTACGATAACAGGTAGAAATTACACTGGAACGAGAGCTTCGTCAACGATAACGATAATTGCAAAATTGTCACGTAATGCTAGTAATCTATGAAATTATTATGATGAAGATCGGTATCATAAAAAAAAAATTTGTTAGAAATACGCGGAAGTAGAAAAGTCATTCAAACGCTCATTACTTCCAATTTTTATCATTGCACAAAAACTCGTCATGGAGACAGAGGTAACGTCCCGGAAAAAGGAGGGAGTCAGGCTTTTTAAAGATGATTTGGCATCGCTCCTAAACGACGTCTGATGGAAGAGTCACAACTTTTATCGCCCGGGAGGTCTGTCGGAAATCTTGCTTGAGTGGGAATGAGATTTTTGTATGAGCTGGTGGGGTTGAAGTTGGAAGGGGTCCAGTTGTGATTGTCGTGGGTGGTTTTCATTCGTGTTTGCTCCGTAGGGGGATGGTGCCGTCATTGCACCTCACTCGGGGCACTGTACGTATTACTTATAGTTCCTCATTGGAAGGGTCGATATCGTACTCGGCTAGCACTCTCCTAGGCCCGCGTTCGATTCTCCAGCCGGCCAATGAAGAATTAGAGGGAATTTGTTTCTGGTGATAGAAATTCATTTCTCGCTGTAATGTGGTTCGGATTCCACAATAAGCTGTAGGTCCCGTTGCTAGGTAACCAATTGGTTCTTAGCCACGTAAAATAAGTCTAATCCTTCGGGCCAACCCCAGGAGAGCTGTTAATCAGCTCAGTGGTCTGGTTAAACTAAGGTATACTTAAATGATAATAATAATATTATAGTAATAATACTTTATTTCGAAATTGAATTCATATACAGTATTTTACCCCAAAAAAGTGGTGCTAAGAGGCTACGGTTTTTATTTATTATTAACAACAAATTTACAGAAAAAATATTTACAAATAAGGTTCTTTGCAGTGGCCCCCTCGGCACCTAGCTGCAACCCCTTTCATTCCATGTACTGTACCTCCGTTCATATTCTGTTTCTTTCGTCTTATTTTCCACCCTCTCCTAACAAGTGTTTCATAGTGCAACATCCAGGTTTTTCCTCCTGTTACACCTTTCAAACCTTTTTACTCTCAATTTCCCTTTCGGCGCTGAATGACCTTAGCATTTGGCCCTTGGACTAAATTCTATATTCTATTTCATTCATTCGTGTTTGCCCCGCGGGGTATAGGAGAATCGAGGGCCTGCGGTATTTATTGTTGTTCAAATAAAAGTGATTGAATAGCGTACTTTGATGCCTTTGTTACGGTATGTGCGTACAGAAACTTTTAGAATGGGCAGTTGGGAAACAATATGTTTGCAAACATTTTTTCAACTTACGCCGTTTCATGTAACATGGGGTAAGTCTAGAGAGTCAACGGGTCTGTGCAACTGCTACAATCATACTTTTAATTGCAGGAAGAGCCCTGTGTGCAAAAAATTCCACAGCGTTTGCTTCGTGCACTTACGATAAAAGTTCATGAGTCCACTAACACACTGAGCCATCTACGTGCTTCTAAGCCCGAGTTCGAGTCTCTGGCCGGCTAATGAAAAATTAGAGGAATTTATTTCTGGTGATAGAAATTCATTTCTCGCTGTAATGTGGTTCGGATTCCACAATAAGCTGTAGGTCCCGTTGCTAGGCAACCAATTGGTTCTTAGCCACGGAAAATAAGTCTAATCCTTCGGGCCAGCCCTAGGAGAGCTGTTAATCAGCTCAGTGGTCTGGTTAAACTAAGGTATACTTAACTTTTGTAGATTAAGGCCCAGAATTTTCATTGCCCCTTCCTCTTCATCTTTCTAGGACACTTTAGGTTTCCCTCTCCTCCTCCCCCCTCCTCACTAGTCCGAATTATACACTGTTCCATTCTTTCCACACGACCGAACCATCTCGAAACACTGCATTTCACCCTTTCCTGTACGATAGCCTCTTATCTAAACTGTAATTCTTCAATTTTTACGTTACATCTGCTACTCTTAGGATTCATCTCAACTGTTTCATTTTTTAGTTTTCTGAAAAGAAAACTATTGTGCCAGCTTTGTCTGTCCGTCCGCACTTTTTTCTGTCTGCCCTCAGATCTGAAAAACTACCAAGGCTAGAGAGCTGCAAATTGGCATGTTGGTCATCCACCCTCCAATCATCAAACATACCAAATTGCAGCCCTCTAGCCTCAGTAGTTTTTATTTAATTTAAGGTTAAATTTAGCCATAATCGTGCGTCTGGCAACGATTTAGGCCGGGCCGCTGCTCATACAGCATTATACCGAGACCACCGAAAGATAGCTCTATTTTCGGTGGCCTTGATTATATAATGTACAGAAAACTCGATTTTACTTAATTTATTTCCTTTCAATATTGTCACTACTTCCATGAGGTAGGATTGGCTCAACAGCTGCTTGATAAATTCCAACCTTGACTTCCGTAGGCGCTAAAATTCTTGTCGACACATATTGCACGCATCTAGCTGCCTGCCTTGTTTCACTTGCATTTATATGTACTTTATGATGTGCTTATCTCCCTTTAAGGCTGGCCCCAGAAGTTGTCATCCTTCTGCCGCATGTATATGGTGACATGGGGGCTTAAAATGCGTTAACGACGTCCTGCTTTCCTTGTTGGGCACTGATCCAAAAAATAACCAGAACCAATTTTGCGTCACGTGGCTTTTCGGACTTGATAACCTGATACGGATGAAAACGAAAATCTGAAATGGTAACAGATGTTTCTGACAGAATTTGCAGGAGAAAGAGAGAGAGAGAGAGAGAGAGAGAGAGAGAGAGAGAGAGAGAGAGAGAGAGAGAGGTTATTTACAGGAACCTGCTTGTTATTGTTTACAAGCTGCGATTTGTTCAGGTGACATGCAACACCGCTGGCCTATCGATCAGAGAAGACAATACGAGCCACATTTGGTGTGGTCAGCCTTTGGTTGGCCGACGCCGTCGGCGCATATTTTTCCATGACCAACTGTGGCGGGGGCGGGGGAGGGCGGGGGGGTCGTTGGGCAACGAACAATGGATAACGACCTTAATCTAGAAATTGGTGTTATGGAACTTGCAACAGGTCTTAGAATAGTCGAGAATCCTGTGACAAAGGGAACAGGCGTTAAGGTTTAGTAAGTATATGCTATGCTGATGTTCAAGGAATTGGAATGTCTGAATGAGAATGCTGCAAGACTCGGCGTCCTACGCAGAGATTGGAAGGCATTGTTACTCCTAAAATTTTACACGCGTCTGCACGTAGGTCTTCAAATGAGGACTTTTGTTATTACCGCCCATGACCGTTGATATTGTTTGCGTTGGCACTGGCTTCCAGGCTTTTTATTGAGGCTTTGATGTTGGAGAATGGCATAATGCTCGTGAAAAAGAAGTAATTTCAGTTCCTCATGAATACTTGACTCGTGTTATACCGTTACGCAGAGCTCTTGCAGTGCTGCTCTTATTATTTTTTATCTATTTGGAAAAATTATGTAAATAAATAAAACCGAAGTAAATGCGTTATACCTGCAACTTGAATTTGCAATACAAATGTAAAAGTAAGCAAAGAAAAAGTAAGAAATAAGCAAAGTAAACGACACATAGGTAAAAAATTTACAGATGTCTGTGTTGGTATAATGACTATCAGTGTGTATTAACCCCTTGCAGGTTCCTGGTCATCCGATGTAAAGATCTTGGCCTTATTCACAAATGCCTAGACCAATGAAAGTAAAGGTATGTATTCGGAAAGACACGGATAAACAAACAAAACAAAAAATCAAGAAAAAATCAACAATAAACATAACCGAGGGAGAGAACACGAGAGGGAACAAGATACCGCCATTGAGAACCACCACAGCTAGGCGCCAAGTCTAGTTGGGTGAGGTGGAATGTTGATCGCATCGGTTCATTTGGCTGGTGGCTTTATTGCTTTTGTAAAGCATCTCCTTTAGGTCATGTTCGTCAACGCCTTTAGTGTCTCCTGTTTCAGAGAAGCGGATTTTTTCCTCTTCTTTTTTTTACCAACTTGTTTTGGTGCATGGGGTGTTAACCTGCTGCCCATAAAATGCTTTTGAGTGCCGTTTCCTGTTGTTGTTTTGAGACTCGCGGTGTGTGAAATTCTTGCGCGTATTCTGCCCGATTTGACTTCCATGCTTAGAACGAGAAGGAAAGGCAACTGATTCGTGAAAGATAGCTGGGCATGCATACGTCACCGGGCAGGAAGGAGTGCCCAGGAAAAATGTTGGGGAGGTTGAAGTTCAAGATAAAGAAACGAGATAAGCATAAAAAAATAAATAAATAAAAGCTGATGTTTGTATAGACCCCTTAAAAAAAGCAGTGGGCTTGACATTCGCCCCACCAGCGAGAGGACCATGTTTCGATTCCCAGGCGAGGCTGATCGCGTAGGGCACGTTCTATTAAATATAATTATGGCTCTGTGACCTAAATTAGGTTTCATGAACCTGGTATGTAGTCGACTGTGGTGGATCACAAAAATGGCAGAGAGGGTCCAGGTTAACAACCTCATCCCAGAAGATTCCTTGAAAACGAGAGGGGTAGCACCTTCTGAGCTATCCCATCTAGGTTGAAAATAGGCGTATGATAAAATTTATTTAAAGGAAACGTTTTGACAGGCCTGCTGACGCTGAGAAAGAGAGAGAGAGAGAGAAGCAGCCTTGAGAAACCTCTTAATTTGGAAACTATAATTAAGCAATTGACAGGGGAGGCTGTCAAAGTGACAGCCACTGAAGAAAACAAAGAAACGCACCCGAAGAGAAAATGACGTACCACTGGAGAAAAATATTACGGAGCTACTCGGTGGAAACGTTCGAGGGACAATCTCTCTCTCTCTCTCTCTCTCTCTCTCTCTCTCTCTCTCTCTCTCTCACACACACACACAATATGCATCTGCTGACTAATGTACTCTCTCTCTCTCATATATGCATCTGCAGACTAATGTACTCTCTCTCTCTCTCTCTCTCTCTCTCTCTCTCTCACATATGTATCTGCTCACTAATGCAGAACGGAACCGGAATCAGTTGCGGATTAGCCTTTGAAATGTATTTACATAATTATTCCATAATGAAGGCTGCAGTAGCTATATGCATGCTACCCGCAACTTCAAAATTGGTAGTCTGAGTTCCAGAGACCTTCATTCCCTTTCGTGATTCTGATAAATTACACACATTTGCCCGTTTATTTTCTCAAAAAGAATAAAGAATATGTTCGAGTTTTTCTCTGTCTAGCGATTGATTTACACCATCGATCGAAGCGGCATTAAATATTGATCTTTGTTTGTTTCTTTCGTTGCACGGTAAACATCAGTTATCACTGTCGTATTCCGACAGCGAAATTCGAAATTCATAGAGGAGAACCAGAATGGCCCGGGGAAACTGCCTAAATAGATAACTTTCCACATAATTCTTGCGAGGTTTCTGCCTCGTCGTTGCAAGCCCAGATGTCGGACACACTGCATTTACGTCAGCGGCAGATGGGATGCCAAATATGAAATTACAGATAAAAGTCAAAGCAGAGTGGACTGAGTTTATGTTCCGTTGAAAGCAGGCGTGATCTCACAATGACGAAGGCATGTGAAGAAAACTGACTTTACGTCGAGGGAGAGATTGTGAAAGCAGTGACACCAGTTTGCTCATGCGGTGCACTGTAGGCATTGCTTACAGTTCTTTGCAGCGCCCCCTCTGCCCCTAGCTGCAAGCCCTTTCATTCCTTTAACTGTACCTCCGTTCATATTCTCTTTCTTCCATATTATTTTCCACCCTCTCCTAACAATTGATTCATAGCGCAACTGCGAGGTTTTCCTCCTGTTATACCTTTCAGACCTTTTTATTGTCAATCGCTGTTACAGCGCTGAATGACCTCATGGATCCCAGCGCATGGCCTTTGGCCTAAACTCTGTGTATTTATTTATTTTTTGAAACAAGATTGCCAGAATGAATAAAGAGAATGTCGAAAGCGTTGAATGTTCAGAGAACTGTATTTTCGACCTAAAACATTTTAAGAATTGGCAGTTTTTTTACTGGTACGTATCAGTGATTTTTAAAGTACTCGGGAGCTCTCTTTGGTTTCATTCGTAATGGTCTGTTGACGTCATAGACAGGGGGCGCAGTTTGAATCGATTCCGAATTCGGTCACCTTAACTTGCGTATTCCCCTTCGATGTATGTTCACTAGATACAGTATATATGTATATATGTGTGTGTATGTATATATTTGTATGTATATGTATATATGTATGTATATATACATACATATGTATAAGTATGTATATATATACACATATATATTATTTGTGTATATATATTAAAAAACTGGTGGATATTCTTTGGACTTTGTGTATTTATTTGGGCGTCTTTTAAGTTTACATTAATTTTACAAGCAATTTACGGCTTTTGTTCAATCTTTTTGGTAGATTCCAGCCTTGGCCGGGTGATAACTATGCAGTACCTTTCCTAACTCTTGAAATAGCAACGTGGAACACCAGTGTTTTTTTTTATTATTATTCTATTGTACCCAGAAGAATTTTACTTAGTTTGGTTTGGTTCACAATACTGTTTTACCCTCGAGCATTTCAATTTTCACTCCGGTATTGAAGTAGTGGTGTGAAGTGTAATGTTTGGAGAGAGAGAGAGAGAGAGAGAGAGAGAGAGAGAGAGAGCTTATATTTTTTGTTCAGGATTCACAGAGACAAACAGACAGACAGTGGAATCACTAGAAAAACTAGCATCAACCTTCCTTGCAACCAGAAAAACTCGTTTCTATAGTTGGCCTGTTTTTTTCTAGAGTGCTACGGAACTTTTTTATTTTATTTTATTTTATTATTATATCTAGGAGCGAACAAACAACCGATCGCTAATCCCACCCGACTGTTTTCCCGTTCTCTAAAGTGAAACCATTTGGGGGGAAAACGCAATCCGGATTAATTCCTTCTTCGAATGGAGACCGCCCCCCCATCCCAGCTCACGCCCACTCGAGCCACATCCAGCTGGGTTTGGACTTGCCCGCCCGTGTATTTTTAAAGCGGTGCACACGTCCGCCCACGTCAAATCCTGCTGCCTTTTCCGCCCCTGTTTTCCCCAGTCGTTGATGGACTGTAAAGTAGCGTTGGAAGAATTGGAAGAAACCTGCTTTTAAGAAGGGAAAGGAATGATTTCAATTGAAGATATAATCTTTAAGAAATAAAAATAACGTTTCTTTCATAATAGACATACAGAAAACATTAGCAGTAATTCATAAACAAAAACTTAAATAATTGAGATAAACAGAATCTCGTTGAGTAGTTAGGTTGAAACTACTTTTCAAGAGGGAAAGGAATGATTTCAATGAAAGATGTAATTTTTAAATAAATAATGTCTCTTCCATATTTAATCTAGAAAAGCGTTAACAGTAGCTCGTAAAAAAAATCATTAAATCGATAAGATGAACAATTGATGTTAAGACATAATCTCTTACTATTTCCATTAAAGAAATAATCTTTAAGAAATAACGTCTCTTTCCTAATATCAATCAATCAATCATTTCCTGTGGCACCTACGGGGATGCATAGGGCCTCAGTGAACTCACGCCACCACATTCTGTCCTGGGCTAACTCCTCAAGATCTTCCCAACACTCGTCTCCTGCTTCCCGACTCCTTGTCGTCAACCACGTCTCCTTTGGCCTACCTCTACCTCTTCTACCAAAGGCAACCCACCCTGGTGTATCTCTTACTATTCCCTATGTTCTATACACATGGCCGAGCCACTTCCAGCACGGGAACCTAACATACTCATCGACCGGGTGCACCCCTGTTACATCTCTAATTCTGTTATTTGATATCTTATCCCTACAATTAATTCCTAATATTCTTCTGAGTACCTTATTTTCAAATGCTAAGAATTTATTATCCGAAGTCACTGTACTGTACCATGACTCTCCCATAAATGTAGAGAAATGTAGAGAAAACACTAGTAGTTCGTAAAAAAAAATTGATAAGATAAATAACTGATGTAGAGACAGAATCTCGTTTAGTTGTTTAATAGATGTAGTAAAAGACACATCCATCAGTAATCTATACATCCCAACCTGATGTTCTAAATCTTAAAATTTCCACGTATCTTACGCAGCTTTGTCAAAGTTATATGAAAGGGATAGTTATTGAGTATAAAGGAATTTCTCTTGTTTTGTTGGCTGTACAAAGCTTGTCCAAAAATCATAGTTCCTTTTCACCATCAAACAATTCTACTTCATAATAATAATAATAATAATAATAATAATAATAATAATAATAATAATAATAATAATAATAATAATAATAATAATTCTTATTTTGAACAAATAGTTTTCATCCAGAACGGTCTGTTTCAAAGTATTGTTTCTATTTAAGAATTTTCCACTATCATGCTGTTTTGTACTGTTTTCCAAGACAAGCACAGCAATTTGAATTATGTTCTTTACATTAGATATCTAAAATATTAAAATTTATGAGTGGATTTCCATAGGCTTCATGGTATATTTTGGCTGGAGTTTCTCCTACCATGTACCCAGTAAGTAGTAGTGCCGTCAGTGCACCTCATGCGGTGCACTGTAGGCATTACTTAGGGTTCTTTGCACCGTTCCTTCTCCCCGTATCTGCAACTTCTTTCATTCCTTTTACCGTATCTCCGTTCATATTCTCTTTCTTCCATTTTACTCTCCACCTTCTCGTAACATTTGTTTAATAGCGCAACTGCAAAAGGTTTGCCTCCTTTTACACCGATCAAACCTTTTTACTCTTGTTTCCCTTCCAGCGCTGAATGACCTCATAGGTCCCACTCCTTGGCCTTTGGCCTAAATTTTATATTCCATTCCATTTTCCTAACATGTAAGGGACACATGCGATTCCAGACGTAGGACGAGCGTATTGACACGCGTCTTCAAAAACATCATGTAGCCATAATCAACCCAAACGACCAGCGTTAATAAAGGGGCATGGGGCTAGCAACCGCATCCCATAAATCTTGATGAGAACCGGTAGGGTATCGAATTTTTGGCTTTACATCTTTAAAGAGTAAAAAAATAAAGAATGGTAGTTATTATGGCATGTTCACCATAAGATGAGCAACGTTCTCCCAAAGTGAATGAGTTGACAGGCTACAAATAAGGATTAATCAGTATTAATGGCAAATAAGAAATGAATAACGTGGCGACCTTCTCTTTGTGGGTGACGACCTAGAATAGATTGGTGACCTCTTTCCCCTCTCAGATTTACAGGAGGTCAGAGTATTCCGACAACGCGGAAGAAGGGTCAGAATTCCAAATTTTGCAGGTTAAAGGGACGGCGAACTGCCAGTACCAGAATTCGATTTTGCAGCTGACTCTGTCCACAAGGTCAACCAGGTCAAACCGTCTTAAAGAGATTGTTCCTTTTTGGTAGAATAAAAATAGGAATATTACTGTTTTTTTTTCCACAATGATGCATTTGTGAAGTTAACATTTACCTATTTTACGTTTATGAAGAAATTCTCTCCACGTTTGTGAATCAAATTGGAGCATGTCCTATTGATTTCCTTTGTTTTGATTTCGCCAACCTTCCATTTCTCTCTCTCTCTCTCTCTCTCTCTCTCTCTCTCTCTCTCTCTCTCTCTCTCTCTCTCTCCCCACGGTTCCTGTGGCCTTGCCATGTGTACCCCTGCGCTCATCTGTATTTATCCAAGCATTCTTTTTAAAACAAAGTCAACCCCACATCGCTTTATCCTTGACTTTCCCGAGTTAGGGATTCAGCTGGTTAAAGACGAACAGAAAACGGGACCTTATTTGCATTGTCAGGAAAAGGCCGCGCGTACTTTGGCTGTCTTCTTTTGTTTGATTTGCCGTTCCCAGGGACCGGCTGGTGGGGGAAGGTTTAGCGGAATCGGTGTTGTGTTGATGTCTGTTTAGACTCGATCAAAAAATCCGAAGGAAAATAAACTGGCTTGCTTTCAAGTTTGGTTATGCGTATGTCTACGAGATTTGTTCCTCGGATTGCGCAGTTTGGCGGTTGTTTCTGAGTCACTTGTCACTCTTTAGAATTCTCTTCTTTCTTCTGTTTTTTTTTTTTTTTTGTGTGTGATTGATACCCTTTCTTCTTTTAACCGAGAGGAAGTTCTGCCTTCTTGTTCTTTCGGGTTTGGGCTAGAAAAGGACATTAGGGTGCCCGTCCTATTGGTCCTTCCTCACGAAATAACGATACATAATTTGGCTGTTAACATGTGACATCGTAGGGTACTTACAGTTATTTCCAGACGCTCTACATTCTTGATGCACTTGTCCATTCTCCCATAAACGCATCAGGTATGTGTGTTTGTGTTTGTGTGTGTGTGTGTGTGTGTGTGTAAATGTTTCAGAGCGTTTCTCGAAGTAAGTTATTTGAAGCACGCCACCTAATACCAGAAATCCAACTTGAATGAATATTGGATTATCAGGAGTCTTGGTCCATTGAGGATATCAGAAGGTTCTGACATGCATGTAGCCCATTTGCACAATATATCATGGTTGTTTGGTGGAAAGCTCAACGTCCTTTCCTTCTACTTTTTCATCCTTGTATTGACTGGAGTATTTTTGCTGGTGTTTGTGGCTTCTCAGATGCTACAGCTATTTGCCGTGACCACATAACCAATGTTCTCAAACTTTGGATTATGTCATAGACTGTCCGCAGCCTCCGTAATCTAGATAACTTTATGATTAGTTGTTGTCATGTATTCATTTTTATTATTATATTTTATTAATGATTAAGTATATTCTGAGCTCTGTATTGCATAGTATACGTGTATTCATGTCTGATCATTTCTTCTTCATTTTTCATTGTTTCACAAAATCATGACTCTTATCAGTTAGTCATCGTCATTAGGCAAAAGAAATGACATTTTTAGATGACAATAATGATAATTATGGATGCTTGTAAAAGTAATATAACAATAATGATAATTATGGACGCTTGTAAAAGTAATAACAATAATGATAATTTCTAAAAGTAAAAACAATAATGATAATTATGGACGCTTGTAAAAGTAAAACAATAATGATAATTATGGACGCTTGTAAAAGTAAAAACAATAATGATAATTATGGACACTTGTAAAAGTAAAAACAATAATGATAATTATGGACGCTTGTAAAAACAATAATGTCTTGTAAAAGTAAAAACAATAATGATAATTATGGACGCTTGTAAAAGTAATAACAATAATGATAATTATGGACGCTTGTAAAAAGTAATAACAATAATGATAATTATGGACGCTTCTAAAAAAGTAATATAACAATAATGATAATTATGGACAAAATAAAAACAGTAATGATAGTTATGGACACTTGTAAAAGTAATAACAATAATGATAATTATGGACGCTTGTAAAAGTAATAACAATAATGATAATTATGGACGCTTGTAAAAGTAATAACAATAATGATAATTATGGACGCTTGTAAAAGTAAAAACAATAATGATAATTATGGACACTTGTAAAAGTAATAACAATAATGATAATTATGGACGCTTGTAAAAGTAAAAACAATAATGATAATTATGGACGCTTGTAAAAGTAATAACAATAATGATAATTATGGACGCTTGTAAAAGTAATAACAATAATGATAATTATGGACGCTTGTAAAAGTAATAACAATAATGATAATTATGGATACTTGTAAAAGTAATAACAATAATGATAATTATGGACGCTTGTAAAAGTAATAACAATAATGATAATTATGGATACTTGTAAAAGTAATAACAATAATGATAATTATGGATACTTGTAAAAGTGATAACAATAATGATAATTATGGACGCTTGTAAAAGTAATAACAATAATGATAATTATGGACGCTTGTAAAAGTAATAACAATGATGATAATTATGGATACTTGTAAAAGTACTAACAATAATGATAATTATGGACGCTTGTAAAAGTAAAAACAATAATGATAATTATGGATACTTGTAAAAGTAATAACAATAATGATAATTATGGATACTTGTAAAAGTAATAACAATAATGATAATTATGGACACTTGTAAAAGTAGTAACAATAATGATAATCATGGACGCTTGTAAAAGTAATAACAATAATGATAATTATGGACGCTTGTAAAAGTAATAACAATAATGATAATTATGGACGCTTGTAAAAGTAATAACAATAATGATAATTATCTTCTTCATAATTTGGATACTTGTAAAAGTAATAACAATAAGGATAATTATGGATACTTGTAAAAGTAATAACAATAATGATAATTATGGGCGCTTGTAAAAGTGATAACAACAATGATAATTATGGACACTTGTAAAAGTAATAACAATAATGATAATTATGGATACTTGTAAAAGTGATAACAATAATGATAATTATGGACACTTGTAAAAGTAATAACAATAATGATAATTATGGACGCTTGTAAAAGTAATAACAATAATGGTAATTATGGAGGCTTGTAAAAGTAATATAACAATAATGATAATTATGGACACTTTAAAAGTAAAAACAGTAATGATAATTATGGACACTTGTAAAAGTAATAACAATAATGATAATTATGGATACTTGTAAAAGTGATAACAATAATGATAATTATGGACACTTGTAAAAGTGATAACAATAATGATAATTATGGACACTTGCAAAAGTAATAACAATAATGATAATTATGATAATACCATTACAAGTGTCCATAAAGGGAAGTTAGGATCTGCGTGCAGTGCTCCTTGCGTGGCGCACTTTAGGCGGCCCTGAAGGGTCACTTGGGCGTCCCTTGGTCCCGGCCGCATTGCTTTCCGTCTTGTCATCCGTTCACTATGGCCTCTTTCCACCTTGCTGTCCAACTTCTTTAACTTTTCCTTGATGTAAATAACACCTGTCTTTTTAGAACGAATCCTTTGAACGGGTCCTGCGAGAGTTTGTAAATATAACTGTTGCTTCGTTGAATTATTTAACGAAAACAATAATCTTCCATCTTGTCGGACCGGCATAAAAAATAAAAAAAAAAAATTCCCGTAAAAAAAAAAAAAAAAGAAAAGGCGAATCTTGCATTTTCGAGTTGTCACCAAGCCAGCAAGTGGTTCTGCCCCACCCTTTTCTTCTACGGATCATTTTTTCTCCTCCCCCCCCCACCTGAACTCCTTTATATATATATTTCCCTCTCATTCAGCGTGCAACAGGTTTCTGTAACGTAAGTTGACCCACACCGAAAGGAAAGTTTCCGATTAACCAGCCTCTTCAAGATTAAGAAGAAGAATAATGAATTTTTAAACATTGTCTAATCTAGTGGTTCTCAATCAGGGGGGAATTTCAGGGTTTCAGGAGAGGGAGATTGTGAGGGAATTGTGACCACAGATTAGCAGGTTTGAACTGGCTCTAGGACCACAAAAATGCAGTGGGCATCGGTCCGCACTATTGAGAGATCAAACTGGGTTTTCTCTCCGCTAGCTTGTGTGATTGTGTTAGTATTATGTTGCGTATTATTTGGAAATGCTCCTTTTGAGGCAAACAATTTTGGAAAAGGGAGGATGACGTTCTGACATTGGTGAGAGGGTGCATGGGTCAAAAAAGCTTGAGAACCCCTTGCTCTACCCAGTGTTTTTGAAAAGATATTTAAGCTTTGTTTAAAGAATTTGTGTGCTTCGCTCTCTTATTATTAATGTTTTTCATTTTGTAAGGTTTATTGTTGAAGTGTTTCATTGTATATTTCAGCCACTAACAGCAACACCTCCTTTATTTTAGTCTCATATGATATTCTTTCATTTTAAAAGGGCTGGTGTGTTTCAACACCGCAATTTTACTTAGCCTGTAATCTGGAGGTCGACGCATGAAAAATGAGGACACATTCTCTCTCTCTCTCTCTCTCTCTCTCTCTCTCTCTCTCTCTCTCTCTCTCTCTCTCTCTCCTTCATTTTAAAGGTAACAGAAATTCTCTCTCTCTCTCTCTCTCTCTCTCTCTCTCTCTCTCTCTCTCTCTCTCTCTCTAAGACGGAAAACTCTCTCAGGTCAAGGTCAGTGGTGGCTGCGGCCGTCTTCTTTATGCTGCTAAGGTCCTTCTCTTCCCCTGTGCTTGCTGGAATGGACTCTTCCATTATTCCCAAAATTTTGGAGGTCATTGAATCAGTCTTCCAGGTGATCTAACTCTCTCTCTCTGAGAAAGGTCTCTCTCTCAGTGGTGCTCTGCGTCTCTCTCTCCCTATCTCTCTCTCGTTCTCTTCCACTGTGCTTTAATGGGCAGAAATTATCCCTAAGTTTTCTTTTATTGGTTCAGATATTCTCTCTCTCTCTCTCTCTCTCTCTCTCTCTCTCTCTCTCTCTCTCTCTCTCTCTCTCTCTCACACCCTTTTTAAAGGTGACAGAAATTATCTCTATCTTTCTTTTAAAGGTGTCAGATATTCTCTCTCTCTCTCTCTCTCTCTCTCTCTCTCTCTCTCTCTCTCTCCTTTTTAAAGGTAACAGAAATTCCCTCTATCTTTTTTTTAAAGGTGTAAGATAATCTCTCTCTCTCTCTCTCTCTCTCTCTCTCTGGTTTTGTGTCTCGTTTTGTTTCCTGATCATCTCGGAAGACAAGGAAGCGCCGAAGTAAAGATAACTATTCTACAGTAGGTTAGTTTTCAGGTTCAGTCAACAATTGTCCTACTAATCAGTAAAAAATAAATTTTAAACATTCTTATAGGAAGACGATAAAACTGATGTCAGTGACCACGAACTCGAAATCTAACGCAGAAAACAACCTCATCGCGACGAGCTCATTCTTGGAAAAATAGGAAAGTTACGTTTATCTCCAATTTATTTCGAAAAAACTATGGTAAAACTTTACGTTAGTGCGCAACCTGATTCCCGCCAGTTGTCGACCGGGACAGGTTCCTCATGCATAAATAGACATAACCTTTCCTATAACGCCAGGCCCTGACCTAACCAGATCCTGCCTACCTAACCTAACTTACGGCGACGTGCCCTGACCTGGCCGGGGTGGGCTTTGCCCCCAACTGGACCCCCCCCAAAAAGGCCGTAACCTATCCCGGTCGGCGACTGGCGGGAATCAGGCCACGCATCCAAAGTAAAGTTTTGCCCAAACTTTTTCGGGAGGATCCGAACGGTCACTGACTGCCCAAATCTGTCTCGTTCACTTGTAGGAAACGCTGCTGATGGACTTCCCCTCCGAGTCTCCCCCAAAAAGCGAGAGGATAGTGCCAAAGTTATTGTAGAAATTAGAAAGAAGTAGTTTAGTGGTATTCTTGTCTCATATATTTCTAGTGAGAAGGAATAAAGATTCATTAATGGGCTAAATGCTTCCGTGGTTATTCCTTTGGTTTTTGGGTCTCGTTGTGACTCACTGTCATTCACATACACGGGTCCTCAGGTCAGCTGGAAATTGAGTATCGTTAAATGTGATGGAGGTTTTATTATTCGCTTTTTTTGGCCTTCGGTCCTCCAAGCGAAAGTGAATCGTTACTGCTCGTAACAGAGTCCTAAGATTTGTTGCAAGGTTTGATATTAAGAATGAGGTTGCATTAATAATAATAATAATAATAATAATAATAATAATAATAATAATAATAATAATAATAATAATAATAATAATAATAAATGGGTAGAATAGAATTACTAGAGAAGCGTTCAAAATTTGGAGTACTTCAAACCGACTACACCGTCCGAAATTGCATCATAATCTTCGTGATTTTCAGCCATACTGCAATGTAGAATTGACCAACAAAACATCAGTCAGAGCACTTACGTTTAGGAACCCTACGGTGCTTAATAGACTATTGGCCAAAGTGGCGCCTTTAGGCTGTACTCAAGGTGTACACCTCAAGTAGTATCCAGAGCTGATTCTACAGAGATGAAAATCTGGTAGACTCTCCCGCGGTAGAGCTTCCGCGAACGACAGAGGCATCCGTCGATATTGATCAGGAGAAGGTTTAATCATTAATTTCGGTCGATATGTGTGCGAGGAGTGCAGAAAGGTTTACAAGATTTACAGATACGTGATCTGGTTTCGCCATAACAGAATTTGCAGATAATCGATTCAGACTTCTCGAATTGTCAAATTCGTGATCAGGTGTCACAGTGCCAGAATTTACAAATATTTGATTTAGACTTTCAAAATGTAGAATTACACGCTTTGACGTTCTATGAACATAACTACAAACGTTTTAATAGGATTTTAGGCTAACAGAATTTCCAAACTTGTGATTTTAGGCTAAGAAATGCGCGAACACATGACCCGATTTATGCCTAAGCCTAACAGATTATGCCAACGCAGGCTCTGATATCAGATTAACAAAATTTGCACACTCATGACCTGATTTTAGACAACCAGTACTTTCACACACACAACCTGATTTCAGGCTAGCAATAATGATAAAGACATGCCTTATTTTGACCAAATAAAAAAGAATCATTAAGAGAAAAATTTATAACTGCAATACTGTTTACTGTAAGAAAAGATATATTTCGATATCCGTCAACGCTGAATGACCTCCTAGGTCCAGCACTTGGCCTTTGGCCTAAATTCTATATTCTCTCTATATATTTCTTCATCTGAGATTTAGAAATAAGAAATAAAACGGTTAATAAAGCCAAGTGGAGAAAGATGCCTGCTCAGTATTGGTACCTAACTCCGATGTGCTAGAGAGACCAGACGAGAAAAACTAATTTTGCTGAAAGCATTACTTCGTTAAAATTGACAGAATAATGATGCATGGGCCCGGGAGATTAACTGAACCATATG
Source organism: Macrobrachium rosenbergii (assembly GCF_040412425.1). Lineage (NCBI taxonomy): Eukaryota > Metazoa > Arthropoda > Malacostraca > Decapoda > Palaemonidae > Macrobrachium > Macrobrachium rosenbergii. The sequence goes on along the minus strand of NC_089782.1, from coordinate 44,050,524 downwards.
ACGTATCACTCCCGTGCAAGGAGAATGGGAAGACTTTGATAAACACTGCCTTCGAGGAAAAAAGTGTAGAAATCACCGAAGAAGTCTGCTATCAACTAAAAGCTACAGATGCAAGGTATATAGTTGAAAATGTAGTAGCTGAAAGATAGACTTGATACCCAGAATATACAGGAGATAATACCTAGGAGAACTAGTTTGTTAATTGTTTTTTTTTTTCTTATCTTATTGCACGGAAGTTAGCCTTAAGTTAAGTATACCTTAGTTTAACCAGACCACTGAGCTGATTAACAGCTCTCCTAGGGCTGGCCCGAAGGATTAGATTTTATTTTACTTGGGTAAGAACCAATTGGTTACCTAGCAACGGAACCTACAGCTCATTGTGGAATCCGAACCACATTACAACGAGAAACGGATTTCTATCACCAGAAATAAATTCCTCCTAATTCTTCATTGGCAGGTCGGAGACTCGAGCGTGGGCCAGCAAAGTGCTAGCCGAGAACGGTACCGACCCGTCTAACGAGGAACTAGAATATGCAGCCATTCGCTCGTGTCCATCTGTCTATATGTCAAAAGCATCTCAAAGTCAGTGCTGAATTTCAATGAAATTATAGATAATTTCTCATACTACTGTGCTATCAATTTAATGAAGGAGTGGGTGGGGGTGGTGTGGGAAGGGCCTAATCATACCATATGCTAAGAATTTGATGGAAGTATTCAGCCAGAAGATTCTCTTAGCTTCTTAGACTTCAGAAGGATCAGTAGGGTAATAGGCTTCTTTAACTTCTTATTGAATTAACTGACATACAGCCTGAACCTTACCAGTGTTATGCTTTCATGAATATTTATTTCCAGTCGTAAGGCTTCACATGTACTAACCCAGCCCAAAGATGTTGTACAAATATTTGTACCAGATACTTTTGACGAATGGCAGAAGATCCACATTTGAACGATTTTGAATCCTTCTCCAGTATATTGATTTTCATTGAATTGTGTCTTCAATGCTTAATCGATATCCAAGAAAGCAGTCATAAATGAAAGGCAGACCGTTGCAAATAATAATTTGGAGCTATAAAACAGCGTTAAATCGCAGTCTTGACGTTTTAGCAAATATATGAAGTCTGAAAATAGCGTCGCGAGGAAAAACTTAATTACAGCGGAAACGCCAGGTCGAGCATCCAGTCCGTAATATTTTTCGAAGACTCCTCACTAATGAACAATGCAGGTTGCAGGAGATGGGTCACTTTTTAACAAAAGCGCATTTGCACCACCCTCCCCCACCACCCTCGATGCCCCGTACCCCGACTCCTGGGCCACCTAGCCTACCCTTCAAATTCCCACCTGCTCGCGTGACTCGCAGGAATATCTCATCGACTTGGGAAACTCTCCACGCAACATTGGCATTAAGGTTTGTGTTCCTTCTCCGGGCTATGAATTTCCTGAATCGATACCGATAATAGAATGTTTTAGGGAAGACATACACACACACATGCACACACACACAGAAGCATGCATGTATGAACTCCTCGGAGCTCGTTATTTCTGTCTGCGTGTTTGTGCAGATTTAACAACGTTCTGTGGATGCTAATGTTTGTCCCGTTTTCATTTCTTTGGGCATGTGTTTATGCTTGAATATCTGCTTGCATGAATGACGGGATACCTTCGTGACACAATTGTAGATGCGTTGAGTACCGTGACTAGAGAGAGAGCGAGCGAGAGAGTCGTGACAGTGGTGATTTATGTGAATGAATATCTAAGGATTACTTTTATTATTTGGCGTGTTCTTAATAATGACAAAATTGGACTATCTTAACGAGAGAGAGAGAGAGAGAGAGTAGCGATTTGTGCGAATGAATATATAATGATTACTCCTATTATTTGGCTTGTCCCTAATAATGACAAAATTGGACTACCTTAACGAGAGAGACACAGAGAGAGAGAGAGAGAGAATATCTGAAGTGGTCAGAGAAAGCAAGTGGGTCTTTCCCTCTTATAGTCTTCTGTTTCATATTCTCATTTGATTGTCTGGTCCATCCCGCTGAACGTGAAGCAGTCCATTCATTTCCAAAACCTTCAAGAATATTTTATCATGTCAATTTTCTCAGGTAAATCTTGAAGTCAGGGATTATGGCAAGCCATTTCTCTTAGAATATTAACTCATTTGAAAGTTCTCCAAACCCAGTTCCTCTCATTTTCCGACACCACAGATATGACCTTCATTCCCGCAAGTCTCTGACAGAATTAATGCATGCAAGATCTATGCATGCTAAGGGGATCCGGTATATATCCGTGATGTTCCTGGATGTTACCGAACTTTATTTAGACTTTTGCATTCCCGTAATTAATGACCTCGTGATGCGCTTCATTATCATGTAGATTTGGCGAAGTTTTATTTTGGCTAATCTATTCCCGTGACTGATGACATCATTTGGTTCACTTTCTTTCGTGCAGATTTTGGGGAGACTTATTTTGACTTTGATATTTTTGTAGCTGGTGACATGTTGAACCTTTTCATGCATTACAGGTGATGTTGAGTTTTAAACTAATTTTTTTTTCCTTTTTTTATATTTGGTGGTTTTGTTAAGCCCTACCCAGTCTCACAAATTTTTACGTAACTGAACTTTTGTAAACTAGTTTAGCTTTATCCGTGTAAATTTGAATTTGCATTTGCAATTACGTTTTGCAAGGATATGCGAGACTCTCCTTCCATGAATAAATTTCCTTGATCTAGAGGGACTCCTTTCTGTGTTCTGGACGAGGTGGAATAATAATAATAATAATAATAATAATAATAATAATAATAATAATAATAATAATAATAATAATAATAATAATGTTAATAATAATATTTTGCAACATCATAAATAATAATAATGTTATTGAACTATTTTTAATATATATATGTATATCTTGCAACATCATATATATATATATTTAGATTTGATTATATTAAATAAAATTGTTATAAAGAAATTATTTGATTCTACAAATATCAAGAACTCAAGAAAAACTGAAAAAATATGAAAAATAAATTTTTAAAATGCAATAAAGAATGTAAAATAATAAATAATAATAATAATAATAATAATAATAATAATAATAATAATAATAATATTTTATTTCTGCTCATGCTCCATTTACAAGTACAGATTGTAGACACAAGGTAGTACAAATTGCATTAGCAACGTGAACAAAAAACTCATCATAAAATGGGAGCTTCCTTGCGTCTTGGACTTTTCCCTCGAAATCTTTTAAGGAAATTACATTCTCGATGGATTTTTATTAGTATCTGTACTCCACTTTTAAGCTCTGTATTCATGCAACGTCTTCTATTTTAAATGGTAATTGTAATGGCATGTTTTCCCATCTGAAAAAAAAATCTTGTTCTTTTAACAATGAAAAAATTAATTTTCAGTCCAGGAATTCATTTTGAATATTCTATTAAATATTTTACTTTGAATATTAATTCCTGTTATTAATCGGTGTATAACGACGTCTTTCACCACCATACTGGCCAGTTTGTTACCAAATATCCAGTTCTTCATTATTGTACATCTCATTGCCCGTAAATATGAAGTATTTAGACAAAGTCATCATAATGATGTGCGTGGAAGCAAGCAGTGATACAGGGTCTAACTCCAGGCGCGTGTTGTTAGAAAGGTTTGCAAAGCCCAGGCAACTGTTTACAGATTGCCTTAGGCTACTATTGTGAAGTACGGAAGTCATGAAATTCTATAATAATAGAATCCGAGTGGATCTTTCTTGTTTGTTCACCCCGGGTGGGGGCGGGGTAGGCAGGGGATCGGGAAGGTAGGGGAGACATGACACATCCACCCTCCTCCTGCAAACCTGTTTGTCCGCCCCGGGTGGGGGCGTGGTAGGTAGGGGATCGGGAGGGTAGAGGAGACATGACACATCCACCCTCCTCCCACAAACCTGTTTTGTCCGCCCCGGGTCGGGGCGGGGTAGGTAGGGGATCGGGAGGGTAGGGGAGACATGACACATCCACCTTCCTCCTGCAAACTTGTTTGTCCGCCCGGGTGGGGGCGGGGTAGGTAGGGGGATCAGTAGGGTAGGGGAGACAAGACGGGCAGCCCCGGGTTCCAGCACAGTTTTACTCGCGTCATCAAGCTGGTAATCTAATAATGGACTGAAGAAGTTTTGAGTATTCTATCAAACAAGAATCTCAAACTCGCCGAATTGTTTAATGAATCAACTTTGCGTAATGCAGCGAGGTCGTCGGCGCTAATTGGAAGTTAATTCATAAATTTGAGATAATGGCAAAGTGCACTTTGAGGTGTAATGGCATAAGCCATTCAAACTTTCTTGATAGGTGACCCTTTTATGAATGAAATTACAGCACAGAGACTTGACAAAATGAGGCACAGAAAGTTGTGAATATTTGCTCTCAAAGTTCACCAAAGTCATTCACAACTATGAAATGACTGTGAGTGCAATAAATTTTAGCAAATAAATAAATGAATCAAATGTACCTCCTTTATATGTTTACAGTATAGAGTTGGAATGGCAACGTTTGAGAGTAATGAGCTGATATGAATATGTAAATTGGAATATTGTTGTTTTGCCGTTCTTACTTACTATGTAACATCATTAAGTATTTTTTTTTATATATAATCTTTTTGTTCGAGTAATTTGTTCCTTTTTATATCTCAAACCGGCAACTTTCATCACATGATACTGATGACTGAAAGATTTGCTCAATTTTCAGTATTAGTACAACTTGACACAGACAAACTAATAGGAAGTGTTAAGTTCTCATTTTTAAAATCAAATTATACTAAATACAAGATGATACAATGACATTATTCATTTAATTTGTTACGGGCTTTTTTAACTAATTTAACAAGGAATAACGAATAAGCACTCTTGACATATAATTTCAGTTTTATAATATATGGCGAATGATACCTGTGTTGCCATCAGTTTTTTTTTTTTTTTCTTCGGTGACTAGTTATCTGAAATAACTAAATAGCAGGACACAGTCACAGACATTAAACAGCAAGCCAAATGTAGTCAGATGCCTACGCTCCAAGATAACTTTTAACTTGTGTACGATCGCTCGTTTTTTTAGTTTGTAAAATAGTTATTTTGTTGATTACAAAGCACGGTTTCATTCTACGGCATAAGCGTTCCATATTCATGAGTTGCACATCGCGCGTTACATTCCCCATCTGTTGCAAAAGAGTTGCAATTAGACTTTGAGATTCGACATCAGTAATAGATATAGCACCCATAGTTTGTCCAACCTGATGACTAAACTATTTTTGAATAAAAAAAAAATATCACTTCCTTGTGCTGATGCGTGACCCACAATATTTCTTTTTTTTTTTTTTTAGCTAAATACGAGTATCACTCCTTCACGTGATGTTGACTCTAAACTTTAGCTCCTTTTTTTCAACCCGCTTTGTCAGTCATCCTTTGAAACATACCAGATGAACCCACAAGTGTGCAATGACTCAGCGGTTACACAGCGAGTTGTGGATGTCACCAAATCTTAGTATAATTAAACTGAATGTGGCTGAGGCTTTTCCATAAAAAATGAAGATCATCTTACTTGATATTTTTCTTAGTGCGTTTACATTTATGTTTTGTTCATCTAAGGATTCTTGTTCTTAATTCCGTTGAAATATCCAGTTTGACGAAAGTAATTTTCACCACAGGAAATTTTTCTTCATGGATATTAAACATTGATGGGACCATAATATACCACTCATACCATAGTAACCGTAATACGAGTATATAACTGAGTCAGTGGACTGATTTAACACTCGATTCTCTTTCGTACATCAATTCAAGTATTGCATTCTTGTTTCCAATGTCCTCTCCACAATGTCAATACTTCAAAGACATTTTAACGGAATATAGAGTTTCCTGATTCCACTGAATTTTATTTGTGATTGCGGAGATTTTAAGTGATTTTGTTACTTACGTCCTGTGAAATTCTACACTTATTCGATAACTTCTTATGGTTCTTTTCAGTGTAATCCATAATCAGGGTTTTTGTGTTTAATGAGCCTTTTCCAGGGGTTTTTCTTTTAACACTCGTGGTTAGGTTCACTTCATAACTACATAAAGAATTTTGTAAAGTGTATCACTGGAAATGAGGCCAGTTTGCACATGCTCTATATTCATTGTTGTTGACCGGTTATAAAGATGGATATATGATGTAGTGAAATATGTTTTATTTATGAGAATATGGTTCAAAGGGAGGCTCGTGGACTTTCCAGGCTTTCACCATTTCTGATTGAAGAGCCAGAGAAGAGGTATACTATATTAATTAGAGAGACAAATGAGTTCTGATAACACTCATTGATAAGCATTATTATTTAATGACACACTCTCCTATTCCTCACACATTCCTCATGAGCATCGTATTGTAAGAAACTCTCTTGGAGAGAGAGAGAGAGAGAGAGAGAGAGAGAGAGAGAGAGAGAGAGAGAGAGGACTTTAGATCTAGAGGCAAATAACTAAACCGAGCTGACAGAATGACTCCCAGCACTCGATATTTGCACAGAGTAATTGGTATTGGATGCGAAGTATCAAACTTGTAGATAAAACTCTCTCTCTCTCTCTCTCTCTCTCTCTCTCTCTCTCTCTCTCTCTCTCTCTCTCTCTCTCTGGCCTCTAGTGCGATTGGTAGAGCACCGTGTTCGTTCCATCTCTCAGTGAAGAAAGAACAACATAGGCACATTTTGTTAAATACAGATTACTTCTCTTAACTCAAGCAGTAACTAAGTTAAGAGATCGTTAGTTAACTGCGGTGTATCGCAGCTGACAAGGTAAAAGAGGTCATGAATGATCAGAACCAAAAATATAAATGAAAACTGGTGGTCCTCGACGAGGTACTTATCACCACTACTGACAAGAAACTAAGTCAGATTCTCTCTCTCTCTCTCTCTCTCTCTCTCTCTCTCTCTCTCTCAAACACCTTGGAACCAAGGTTTCAGTGACAACTTCCCCTCTTCCCCCTTTCCTGCTCCCATGCCCCCTCCCCACCTCAGAGTTGTTATGCAATTCGGATAAACTCGGGTCGCGTTTATCCTCTTAATCAGATTAGACCGATATCCTGCGAAGTTGATATCGATAGGGATGTTGAAGGATGGGTTTGGGAGCAGGGTGGGAGGGAGAGGAAGGGGTGATAGGGGAATAGGGAGTGTGGGAGAGGGGAGGGATGTGGAAAGTTTACCAACACCTAAAACGCGACAGTTTCAGTTTGCCGTTCCATGAAGCTCGCAGGGCGAGCGTTGATGAAATGGCCGAATTTGAGGGGAACGTTTGGAATAAATGGTAAAAATTATTGAGAAATGGTAAACTGCGAAGGTAAATTGTTGATGAAGTGGTAAAAGTAAAAATTATGTTGGAAGGTCATATGTTAAGAAGGTGAATGTTGGCAAATGTGCTGTTGTAACAAAAACATTGGCAAAATGTTTTGTAAATGGTAAAATTTAAAAAAAATACTTGAGCGTTGTTAAGCTGTCAAGTTGTGAAAAAAGTGAATTTTCTTGAAATGGCAACATGTGATTAAAATGAACATCGAGAAAATTAAAAGGCGCAAGGGTAACGGATAATAATAACTTAGAAAAACTAAAGAAAATGTTAAAATGCATTTTTGTTCATATAAATCTGTGCAACGAAATCCGTCAACCCACAGTTTTAAAATTTCCCAAGGCTGGCCCTAAGGATTTTTCCGAACTGAGAGGTGAATTTTGGCCAAGGAAAAGTAGAAGAAGTTGAACAGCAAGAAGAGCCAAAGACAGCAAGCTATGAGCTGAAAGGAGGCTACAAAGGACCTTTATCACTGTCAACAGTATACCACGCAAGCTCACTGTAAGGGGTTATTGTTTACATTGTCTACAGGTGTCAAAATGTGCATTAAGAATCTGTATTGAGAAATTGGTAGTATATGAAGAAAATGATAGAAAATGGCAACATGGGAAGAAAGTACATTTTGAGGAAATAGCAAAAGATGAAGAAAATTGCCATTGTGAAAATGGCAAAATTCCGAAAGCAAATAGCAAAATCTAAAGAAATTGCCGAGAAGTCATGAAATGGAAAAAAGGAATTTTCACCGAATGGCCTAAGAGCATAGAGAAGACACACTGAAACGGTGATAAAATGTACAAAGAATAACTATTGAAGAAATATGGAGAAGTTAGGGATATGGCGCTGATAAAGAAACGAAATATGATGTAAATGTGTATAGAAAGTGGCATGATTTAAAGAGAATTTATAATAAAATTCAAACTCACAGGAAAATGGTGTCGATGAAATGGCCAAGGCAAAGAAAGGACACTGAATAAATTATGCAAATAATGAAGATTATAACAAACGCCAACGACCAAGCATTGGCAAAAGCATGCCATATCAATTATAAAATTAATATTGTTTATTTTTTTTTATTTTACAGGGCTGAGGAGAATGACAGTAAATTCTTTGTCCCCTTAAAGGAAGGATGTCTTATTTATCCCCTGTCAAGTCAAGAAAATTGCTCCTGCGAAGCAAAGAAGAAAAAATCACGAGAAGTAATTTCGGCAAGGAAATTGATTTCTCAGCTAGCTGTGTAGAAGTTTAAGGAATAATGATTTACCTTATAGGGCAGGCTCTCTCTCTCTCTCTCTCTCTCTCTCTCTCTCTCTCTCTCTCTCTCTCTCTCTATATATATATATATATATATATATATATATATATATATATATATATATATATATATATATATATATTGTGTGTATATGCTATCTATAAAATCATGTATTATTGTAATATATACTATGCTGTACTGCTGACGTTACAAAATAATACCCACAGGCGGAATCACACAGAGGCCCTTTGCGCCACTCATATTATATATATATATATATATATATATATATATATATATATATATATATATATATATATATCATAATGGTGTTAAATTAATGCATTAGTAACACATTTAACTACTGTTAAGTTATCAATATTACAAGAAATCCTTTTCGATACTCAGTTTACAAATTTGGAGATACTGACAAGATACCAGCTCACTATTACTACACGGACTTTAAATTAGACAAAAATAATAATTATATATATGTGTGTGTATATATATATTTATACAAAATATATATATATATATATATATATATATATATATATATATATATATATATATATATATATATATATATATATATATATATATTGCCTTTTATTTTTGTAAGGATTTCATTCTTTTAGGATTTTTGCATGGCTTAGCGCTCTCTGTACCGTAAGGAAACTTCATAATGCATATACTGATTTCAACTTTGGTTAGTTTATCAAAAAATTGCTTTACTTTTCAAAACTTCTGATTATTGAACAATTTTGAAAAATTTAAGTACGGTAGAATCTGGAATACCATAAAAATAGAACACCTTGGAACTAGAACCCATAGAATCTAGAATCTCTCTGGGGGTGGAATTCCACTGAACTATGAACCATTTTGGGACTGGAATTGCAAAGAATCTAGGATCACTTTGGGATCGGAATCCAATAGAATAAAGAATATCATGAGGCTGGAATCCCTTAGACTAGAATCTCTTTAGGTTTGGTCGCACTGGAAATTTTAGAATCAAATCTTTGGAATACAGTCATGGCATTTGGAATTTTCTGGAATTTAGAACGAATTGAAGATTTTAATCCAATGAGAATTTGAATCCCATAACGTTTGGAATTCGTTGAAATCAGGAATTCCATGAAGTATTGAATTCCTATGATCTGGAAGTTCATGAAGTTTTTATTTTTAGTCTACTTGATGTGGAATTCCATGATTCTGAAACGTCTTGGAATTCATTATCTGGAATCCAATAAGGTTTTAAATCCCCTTTGATCTGGATTCTCGTATCACCATATGCCTAGAGATTTGGAATCTCATATCACCAAATGTCTAGAGATTTGGAATCTCATATCACCAGATGTCTAGAGATTTGAAATCTCATATCACCAAATGCATAGAGATTTGGAATCTCATATCACCAAATGTCAAGAGATCTGGAATCTCATATCACGCGGAATGCCGTGGTATCGGGAATCACATGACACGTGGAATATCAAGAGAAATGGAATCTCATCACGCGGAATTCCGTGATATCCGGAATCTCATGACACGTGGAATATCAAGAGAAATGGAATCTCATCACGCGGAATTCCGTGATATCGGGAATCTCATGACACGTGGAATGCCTAGAGAACTGGAATCTCATGACACGTGGAATGCCTAGATAACAGGAATCTAATGACATATGGAATGCCTAGAGAACTGGAATCTCATGATACGTGTAATGCCTCGAGATCTGGAATCCTATATTACCTTACGCCTAGAGATTTGGAATCTCATATCACCAAATGCCTAGAGAACTGGAATCTCATGACACGTGGAATGCCTGGAAAACTGGAATCTCATGACACGTGGAATGCCCTGGTATCTGGAATCTCATGAGATTTGGAACCGATCTGAGTCCACCGTCCGTTCTGGATGTGAGTGAGCGTCCCCAGTCAGAGGCGGAACTGTCAATATTAGCCCACTAATGAAGTTCATCCAAAATTAGCATTTCTGGTTAATTCCAGGGTCCGCTGATGTCTCTGCAGCAGTCAGTCTCTCCCGACTGTCTGCAAAGGGCCTTTGTTGAACTCCGTGTTTGCACTGGAAGCACCCAGAAATGAGTATATTTTGAAAGACACCAGTTTGCTCACGTTATATATATATATATATATATATATATATATATATATATATATATATATATATATATATATATATATATATATATATATATGCATATATATATATATATATATATATAGATATATATATATATATATATATATATATATATATATATATAATTGTAATATCCACAATACCATCTTAACCTCTCAAATTCTTCTGTCCTTTTCGATACTCTTGTCATTACAAAGCCTAAGGTTTTGTAGATACAAGCGTTATCTAAAAAGAGCGAAAAATCGAGAAGTAAGGAGGGCATTGTGGTTATTACAGTTATATATATATATATATATATATATATATATATATATATATATATATATATATATATATATATATATATATAGTCTTTAATATTTTAAGCCTCTTGACATACGTGGTGTAATGAGTACAGTTGTCTGTAACATTGTGGATCATTTTCTGATTTTAGTATGCTTATGAAGTCGATTTATTCTATGTTGTGCCAAGAGAGTGGCGTTTAGAGCATTATTAAAACATAAATTTAATGTATAGCTAACGTGACACTTTGTTTGCTATAGAAGAATATGTAAAAGCTGTAACTCCCTCTACGCTTGTTTTTCTTTTAAATATAAAGTTAAGTATACCTTAGTTTAACTAGACCACTGAGCTGATCAACAGCTCTCCTAGGGCTGGCCCGAAGGATTAGATTCATTTTACGCGGCTAAGAACCAATTGGCTACCTAGCAACGGGACCTACAACTTATTGTCGAATCCGAAATTCTTCTAATTCTTCATTGGCCGGTCGGAGAATCGAACGCGGGACCAGCAGAGTGCTAGCCGAGAACGATACCTACCCGTTCAATGGAGAACTGAATAGCATAACTATCTGCGGTCTTGAGTTTTTACAGTAATGTATAGGTACCTTTATCCTGAATTTTTATATTACAATATAAAATAATTCCCTTTACACAAGGTTTCGGTATCGTTAAGTTTAGACATCTTTACCAGAAGGTTTTATAGAATAGTGTAGAAAAACTCCCTCTGCGTCGCACAGTGTACGGTAACCCTCTGTACAGTGAGTTGAATGGCACAGTATACAATTCTCAAGACGGATTTGTCACACACCTCTCCCCTTTTGGAAGTATTTATTTTGTCCTTTTCTAAGAAGAGAAGCCCTTTGTTGGCCGACTCGGTTGAGCTTCAGACTGTCACTCGATGGGCCGGAGTTCAATTCCCGCGGCCGGCTGATGAAGAGTTAGAGGAATTTATTTCTGGTGATAGAAATACCAGTTGGTTCTTAGCCACGTAAAATAAGTCTAATCCTTCGGGCCAGCCCTAGGAGAGCTGTTAATCAGCTCAGTGGTCTGGTAAAACTAAGGTATACTTAACTTTTTTTAAGAAGAGAAAGTAGCAGCAAGCTCTGCACTAATCGCTAATCTCTGATCAGCCTTCCCCGCGATCACGCCGAGACGCCGGAGCTGAATTCAGTACGGTTATTCATGATTAAGTGTATTCCACGGCGCTCATGACCAAGTCATTCAGTTATCCGCCGCGCGAACTTTGGATTTCCTGTCCTATTAATGTTGTAAATATTATAATTTTTTAAATATAATATGTTGTCGTTATTGTTGTTTCATTCTTATGTTATTATTACATTAGGTTTTTTGCCGTGCAGCCAGAAGGTTGACAAGAAAATTATTGTGCCGGATTTGTCTGCCTGTCCGCACTTCTTTCTGTCCGCACTTTTTCTGTCCGCCCTCAGATCTTAAAAAGTACTGAGGCTACAGGGCTGCAAATTGGTATGTTGATTATCCACCCTCCAATCATCAAACATACTAAATTGCAGCCCTCAAGCCTCAGTAGTTTTTGTTATTTGAGGTTATATTTAGCCATAATCGTGCTTCTGGCTACGCAACAACATAGGCTGTTTCATAAGCCGCGGTTCAGAGACCATTATACCGAGACCACCTAAAGATAGATCTATTTTCGGTGGACTTGATTGTGTGCTGTACAGGAAACTCTATTGCGCCGAAGAAACTTCTTATTTTAACTCCCCTTACCCTTGTAAAGGTTCTGCTACTTTATCTTAATAAGAGACTGTTTAAATGTTTGCAGATTTTACTTGAATCGCTTCTGATACTGTTTGGTCCATGCATTTACAACCCGAAATTAAGTGAAAATGAGTTAATGGGTCCAACATTTTCTGGCCCAAAAATTACAAGGGATCGAATAAAAATATCTGTTCTCTTTTTTCGAACGTGAATTATTATCCCAAGAGCGTTTTGCTTTGGTCGGGGTTTTTGAAGATCATCAAAGCTGCGAGACAAGGCGCTTCTCTTTGATGATTCATCTCAGGGTCGAAGAACCGATTGATTTTTGGCTCTGAAATGACGTCGTAGAAACAAAATCACGGGGTAAATGGGACTGAATCCATAACAGAGTTATTAAACTCGTTCTTGATCTTTGGTGCAAATGTTATTCTGCAGTTGAAACTGCTGTTAGACGCTCTATAAAGGTATATATGTATGGCCTAACGCGTAAATATTTATAAAGTCAGATTTTGAAAAACATTATTTTTGTAGAATTCGTGTGTGCCTCATAGCACAATCCCGTTCAGTAGCAACTAATATTCGTGGTAAGAGGCTCGCTCACACACACACACACACACACACACACAATGAAAAGGTCGGTGAGTTATAGCCAGAACACAAGGGAAGTTTCATCCTCACCTCGGCATCTAAAGAGGAGACTCATACTGAAGTTCCCAAATGTCGGTCAGTGCCTAGCAGGTGTGGTGAGGAGCAGGAGAAGGTAGTGTAAGCATAAAAGGTAATTTTTTTTTTATTCTTATAATTTCCATTGGATGTCCAGTTTGGTCATTTCTAGGATTTGCGAATGATTTCCGACAAAATTACCGTGAAGTCCTCAGCGTACTCGTGTAATAGTTATAACATAGCTGTGGTGTTCACCTTTCATTTTAATGCATTTTCATCTATTTATTAATTTATTAATTTATTTTTTCTTTATTAACAAGTGGGATTTCTTCTTTCTATATTTCCCTTTACCTCCTCTTACTTCTTCCTAACGAACACCATATTCTTTGGAAGCCTGAATTTCAAGTCAATGGCCGCTGTGGGCTTGTTCCATATCAATAGCTTTTTCATCATCTGAATAATATAATAATAATAATTTCTATCTTTTCCATGGGTTGTGAACCCAGGGACAAAGATCTTGAAGCTCAGTGACTAATAGATAGTTGTAATGCTATCATAATGCACACCTTATGCCAACTACTTGTAACTTTGCATCTTTTTCCAGGGTCACACAGTGAGTAATGAAATGACAAGATCAACCTGAAGGTGAAATTTCCAGTGCTACTTTTTTTCGAAATTGAAATATTAAAAGGATAACCATGCTATATATCAAATGAAATGTCTCAGTGAGTAAATTCCGAAAACTATCACTTCACCTCTTTCTGTGTAGGTGGAGAAAAAAAAAACAGTTTTACGAACATAATTACTTAGTATATCAGACTGAAGATCTGAAGGTGGGGCCGCATGAACTATAAAATGTTTAAACATTTTAGTTCATGCGGCGCCTGAGATGACTTTGGTACCTCTGGTTTTACCTGCTTTTGATGACTGAACTCTCTCTTATCTCCGTAGGGGTGTAGTGCCGCCAGTGCACCTCCCATGGTGCACTGTAGGCATTACTTAAAGCTCTTTGCAGCGTCCTTTCGTCCCCTAGCTGCAGCCTCTTTCATTCCTTTTACTGTACCTCCGTTCATATTCTCTTTCTTCCATCTGACTTTCCACCCTCTCTAACAATTTTTTCATAGTGCAACTGCGAGGTTTTCCTCCTTTTACGCCTTTTAAACCTTCTTACTGTCAATTTCCCTTTCATTGCTGAATGGCCTCATAGGTCCCAGCTCTTGGCCTTTAGCCTAAATTCTATGTACTGTTATAGCTCTCTTATTTTTGCTTAGTTGATAATTGGCCTCTGCTATTTCAGGTATATATATTTAATAAAAGACTGCAAAGTGAAACAGCTGTGTTTTTAGAGTGCGTTTTGTGAACTTAAAGTTCGAAGGAGCAAATCCGCCCAGTATAAATTCTTTGTTTTGTTTTTAACATAGCGGTTGTTTTTAAACTAGTTAGATGCGTTTGCAGTATTCTTTCAAGGTATTAACATTATAGCAACAAGATTCCTTGATAAGGATGAAGAATTCAGACAGCAAAAACAACAATCAGAACAACATCTTTTGGGTTGGCATGAACCCACTGTTTAGATGAGCAATTGCCTAGTCTTGCATTGCCCTTCTTATGTAAGAGAAGAAAGAGGATCCCTGGAAAAGATGTATTCAGGTATTTGAAAGGTATGCCAAGTATCAGAATGTATTTTGAGTGTGTGTGCACGCGCGTGTGAGTGCGCGCATGCGCGTTTGTTTGCATGTCAGTTTGTCTGACATCCAGAACGAATTACTTCCTCTACATTCATCCTACAACATAACTTTCTTTTCAACCCACTTGAATGGGTGTATTTGCCCCTCGGGCACATACCCAGACGGAGGCGTATACGGCCCTCCCAGGGGGGTCAGATGACCTCGGGGCTTACATTCCCCTCTGTGTACTCTCCCATCCCCGCCCTCCTCTGCTCTGTAGACGGCCTTACCCACGGCCATTATTATTGTTGGCTAAATATGGTCGGCCATTAAAGTGGGGCTCCCACGAGAAGGCCAGGCTTCGCTGACCACCATAGGAACAGAGGGGCCTCGGGCGAAATGCTGTTTGAATTCCCCCGGCGTGTTGTTGTAACAGCAGCACGTTATGGGTTGAGGGTAGGTCTCTCTTTCTTTGTTGCGGAGTTACGTCATGGTCTGATTTACTGTCTCTCTCTCTCTCTCTCGAGTCCTCGTAGTTTGTTGGAATCTCGAACCGGACAAATGTGCACGATTCCTAAAATCCAGTGTGCCTCTGTTGACCTACTGAGTGAATTAAGTACCTAGTCGTTAGTCGACCGATGTGGCTGGGATATAGGGTTTGGAGAGAGAGAGAGAGAGAGAGAGAGAGAGAGAGAGAGAGAGAGAGAGAGAGGAAAACACTAGACTGGAAGGCCTTGATGAGGGAATCTTCACCCCACTTTTGGCGAAACCATTCATAAGAAATGCATAAGATTCCCTCTCTCTCTCTCTCTCTCTCTCTCTCCTCCTCCTCCTCCTCCTCCTCCTCCTCCTCCTCCTCCTCCTCCTCCCGCGTCATATTTAGTTATACGTTAATTAATGGGTTCTGGAACTCGGCTATTCACGAAGAAGAGAAGAAAAAGTTCTATTCTTGAGTTCAAATTATAACAGACAGATCAAGGGCAAGAGGATCGTACCCAGCCAGTATCCAAGCTTCAATATCCTTCTCCTTGGCCCTCCGGAGGCGGAAGTCTGAATAGCAAGGACATTTAATATTAACTGCAGCAGACAAGCCTTCTAACAGTAAACTTGAGCGGTATTAACCCGGTATGTCTCCACCTTCGTCAAAGTACAGGGTAAACTCATTCTAAGTAAAGTAGACGGCCGCACAAAGATATCGTTATTTAAAATAATTTGTCGACCACACAGTATAGAAATGGGTGTATATGATACTTTGCTCCCAGAGGGGCTAGTACTAAACACGGCGTCCCAAGTAGCTTCCACCATGTTTAGTACTAGCACCTCGGAGTGGCATAATGGTGGATACATACCGGGTGAATATCAACTTAAGCTGCTGCCTTTCATTTTATAGATTTAATGGGTACTTGTTACAATCCTCTTATTGTGATATTGTTATTGCAGCGGGCACACTTCTGATCAGGCTTGCGTAATTTCACTGTGATATTACGTTACGTAACTGAAGTAAGGAGGTATATTACATAACTGGAGTAAGGAGGCCACGAAACAAATAAATACTTTGTCTTTGATCAAGACCGCAAAGGAGAGCCGAGTCACATGTTAATA
>NC_089782.1:44026321-44028821 GCF_040412425.1 Macrobrachium rosenbergii | reverse complement strand
GTATATATTTCATGTAATTCACATGTTGACGTTACTTCAGTATTATCTATCCTTAATCGTTATAAATGAGTTCTTCTTGTATTTAAAGTTGTGCTTTTGATAAAATTAATTTTCCAATACCACCTTTGATGCTGTATCGCCCGAGAGATAACGCTAATCACTCCTCCGTGTTCTGGCTTTTTCTCATATTTAGAGATTTATGAAAAATTTATAATAATTAATAGAAGTTGAGTGTCAGTATTTACAGTATTTTTCATGTAAAATCGCGAAAAAGTGGGGATAAAAGAGGCAATTAACTCTCTTGACAAATTGTTGATAATTGTCAGAACGGTGGTGATGGTTGGCGACACGGTATAGACAGAATAGCGAAGGCTTGGAAGAGTCACCAGTTGCCAAGTGACAGACAGATGACAGGGGATACAGTCGAGTCACGTGACACATGCGTCTCACATGACAGATCTCTCTGACAGTACAGACGGTACAATCGTTTCACTGATTTCAGTTACATAATAAACAGGACATTTCAGAATGAACTCCTGTACCTCCGTTAACAAATCTGATACGACAAAATCTAACAAATCTACCTTGGGTAGGTACTTAGATTTTTACATAGTGTGGCTTTAATGAACGAAATGGGCCGGACTTTGCTTTCCGAATAATCATAGCGGAGTACAGTGTATTTCCATTGCATTTAAATTGAAATCAAGACACGAATTGCTTTTATTCAACAGTGATCGAGGGCCGATGTCACAATCATGCAAATTATTGAAGAAAATAATATTTGCTTGAACTGAAACCCATTTTTCTAAAGTATGTTAACAATCTGAGATCCGTATTACACTTCGTTTAGGATTTTCGATGTGCATTTATTAACAAATATATAAAAAATGGAAGTATGTATTATCATTTTATTAAAAGGACGTCAAGGAACTCTGCATTTTCGGAATAATGTTCCCGGCGTCCGTAGAGAGGAGACGGGAGAATGACTTACCCAAGGTGATAAAAATAAGTTAGATCGTTGATTCATCGCAGGTAGCTTTCCCGGACGTCTGGCAGCGGCGTGCAGGGCTTCGGAAATTTCTTGACTGATTGAGCGAAAGTGGCGGAGCGGGAGTATGGCATGAATCTGAGGAAGTTTCTTGATTTATGCTAATTGATGGCGAAGTTGGTGAGATGCGCGCCTTCGGCAGAGCCCTGGGCGGTTTTGCACTCTGCCAAGGCTTTGTCTGTTATTTGTTATATTATTTGTTTTTTTATTTGTTAATTATTGTCATTTAACAGACGAAAGGTTATTCTATCTCTGCTGTTTTGCTTGGAGAACGTCTTTCCGCTTAGTGGAGAATATGATGTCAATTCTCTCTCTCTCTCTCTCTCTCTCCCCGCGTCATATTTAGTGCTATGCTAGTGGGATATGAACAATAAGAACAAACACGTAATTAATCTGAGTAAGTTTCTCTCTCTCTCTCTCTCTCTCTCTCTCTCTCTCTCTCTCTCTCTCTCTCTCTCTCTCTCTCTCTCTCTGAAACTGATTACTTCATGTATTAGTCTCATACGAATAAAATCAAGGAGACAGGAGGCTAGTTTTTGCCTGTCCGTCTGTGTGGCTGTTAATCAGTGTTTCTGTGACGCTTACCTTGCCAACACATCTCCCGCACTGTTATAGAATTGCAATCAAATTTGATAGACAGTTATGCATAGGAGTTCATGGTGGGGGATCGCGCGTGTGTCTGTCCATTTGATTGTGTGTCTGTTCCCATCTTCAATGCACTTCTCCGTAGCGGGGTAGTGCCGTCAGTGCACCTCATGCGGTGCACTGTAGGTATTACTTAAGGTTCTCTGTAGCATCCCTTTGGCCCCTAGCAGCAACCCGTTTCATTCCCTTTACTGCACCTCCGTTCATATTCTCTTTCTTCCATCTTACTATCCACCCTCTCCTAACAATTGCTTCATAGTGTAACTGGTAGGTTTTCCTCCTGTTATATCTGCAAAATCGTACAAATAAAGCATGCATAGTATTCAGACGCCTTTTGGAGTCCAAGAAACTCAGTGTCAGACAGAATACTCTCTCTCTCTCTCTCTCTCTCTCTCTCTCTCTCTCTCTCTCTCTCTCTCTCTCTCCTCGAAGCTTGAGTTGACATCTTCAAAATTCCACAAATAAAGAATATGTAGTATTCAGATACATTTTGGACCCCTTTGAAATGTAGTGTCAGAGAACTCTCTCTCTCTCTCTCTCTCTCTCTCTCTCTCTCTCTCTCTCTCTCTCTCTCTCTCTCTCTTTCAAGCTTATGAGTCGACATCTGCAAAATCTTACTAATAAAGCATGTATAGTATTCAGACGTATTTTGGAGTCCAAGAAACGTAGTGTCAGACAGAACACACTCTCTCTCTCTCTCTCTCTCTCTCTCTCTCTCTCTCTCTCTCTCTCTCTCACACACACACACACACAGAGGCCTCCTCGCTAAGTGTCCTTCATCATCCTTAATCAAACTGAGAGAGGGAA
>NC_089782.1:44011321-44023821 GCF_040412425.1 Macrobrachium rosenbergii | reverse complement strand
AAGAAAAAGTTTCTCGTAACATGTTGAGAATGGTGGGGGCTATCCAAGTGATTTAGATAATTGCCGAAACAGAGAGAGAGACTTGGCAATTAGGCAAGAGACTTCATGCATGTGCATGTTCCATCACGAAGGTCGATGATATATCTGATTGGATGGTAGCTCGTTGTTCGCTGGTTTTCTGTCGTGTTTTCATGTTTCGATTCGATGTTGCTGACCAAATCCAGTGTCATGAAACTGTGCCCTTCAACTGCTTGCATGAAAAACACTTTTTTTTTTTTTTTATCCAAGGACATTCTGATTCCCGTTAACCTCCATTTGCAAGAGGAACGTTTTCGTGATCGGGAAACTGTCTGTTGATTGGAAAATCATCTGAGAAATCATATATTCCCAGACCTTGGCCACGAGCAAAGATCATCTTTATCATGATGACATTCTGGTAAGTCATAATTTTGGTAGCCAGCGAGAGCAACATTTGCGATGATGATGGAGCGAATAATTATCATAATGGCCGGAGATTTGCTTGTCACCATTTTCCTCTTAATTCCCTTTCTAGATATCTCTGTCCTGTAGGGGGTTAGGGCCGTTAGAGCACCTCATGCGGGGCACTGTTGGCATTATTACTTTTACTGTACCTCCGTTCATATTCTCTTTCTTCCATCTTACTTACCACACTCTTCTAACAATTGGTTCATAGTGTAACTGCGAGGTTTCCCTCCTGTTACACCTTTCGACACCATGTTTACTGTCAGTTTCCGTTTCCGCGCTGAATAAAAAAAAAGTTTACCTTAGTTTTACCAGACCACTGAGCTGATTAACAGCTCTCCTAGGGCTGGCCCGAAGGATTAGACTTATTTTACGTGGCTAAGAACCAATTGGTTACTTAGCAACGGGACCTACAGCTTATTGTGGAATCCGAACCACATTATAGCGAGAAATGAATTTCTATCACCAGAAATAAATTCCTCTAACTCTTCATCAGTCGGCCGCGGGAATTGAACTCCGGCCCATCGAATGACAGTCTGAAGCTCAACCGGTTCGGCCAACAAAGGGCTTTTCCGCGCTGAATAACCTCATAGGTCTCCTAGGTCCCAGCGCTTGGCCTTGGACCTAAATTCTATATTCTGTATCTCTTTCTAGATATCTCTGGGATTACGTTGCACGGCGTGACATTTGAATAGAAGAGACAGTTGGCACGCTTCTCGTGGTTGTTTATTCATATAAAATATATCTGATTTTATATATTCGCGTCACGATTCCGTGGTGCTGAGGTTATAGCCTTAGCATATTTGTCTCTTTTTTCCGTTACTTTCACTTCCGCGTTCTTGAAAATGCTTCGTGTAAAGTATCGTAGAGAATGAAGAGCCTTATTGGGTTTATGTCACATTTCTGTAATTTATTAAATAAATTGGACCGGGTAATTTGAGTCTCTGAGTGGGAGGTAATGCTACAAGTACGCCTGAGAGAGAGAGAGAGAGAGAGAGAGAGAGAGAGGAAAAAATATATACATTTATATGCATATATATATGTATATATACACACATATACAGTATATACACATATATACATATATATGTGCATACATACATACATACATACATACATACATACATACATACATACATACATACATACATACATACATACATACACACATTCATACATCCATGCAATTATAAAGCCACAAATATCGTTTAATATCGAATTCATTATATACTAGGAGTAACTTATACCCAAAGGGAATTATACTGATAAATGTTTCTACACTGGGTAGGATTCGAACCATGACCTATGGTTCAGAAACAACGACAGACAGTGGCTTACATATACCTACAATATTGAACTTACAATCAATACACACACACATGCTGACAATTAAGCTTCTCTTGCACGGATAATTATTCATATTTTTTGTTTATTTACTTCATTCCGTGATTTATTTACGCTAGTGTGACAGAGATGTCACCGAAGAAGATTTGTGACAGGAGGTTATTGGAAGAATCACGCAAACGGACTCTGGAAAAGAAAATCGCTATAATCGTTTTTTTTTTTTTCTTCTTTTTGCAATTTCATGAAAGCAAAAATTGCCGTAATTTAAGTTTTTTTTTCATTTCACGAGAGAAAAGAATCCTGTGCTTAAGTCAAGTCACGTCAAGTTGTCATGGAAACGAATAATCACTTTCCTCTCATTTTGTTTATTTTTTTTTTTTTTTAAAGGTTTACCTCGAACTCAATCTGTGTGTGTCTCTATCATTTCTCCTTTCCCGTTCTGTTTTATTTTCTTTTAAGGTTTGCACACGATCTCTCTCTCTCTCTCTCTCTCTCTCTCTCTCTCTCTCTCTCTCTCTCTCTCTCTGTGATGTGACATTCTCTCGGTGAGACGTAATCGTTCATGGTCTGGATAATCTACCCGATAATACGCGTCTTACATACAATTAGCGAATGAAATATAGCTAAAAGTGTTCGTGAACTATCGGTGATTAGCTTAATATCAGATTAGAGTGATAAACCGTCTAATAAGTTGTTTACGAGTGAATTAATAAAATCTGAAAATCATGTAGGAGTCAACCAACAGTGGCAAAAGGTGGAGAAACCTTGCATGCATCGGAGATATTCAATATGATGAATTGGCAGGAAGGGAACTTGGTTTGCTGATCGTGGAGATGAATTGCAACATCGACCAAAAAGATGTGAAAGCATTCACAGACATATTGAAAGGATACGATCCTTCAAACTGGAGCAAATCTGTAGAAAATATAATGAAAATAATAGAAGGGATACCAATGAAAGTTCAAGTTATCAAAAGACTTATAAAGAAAATCTACAAAAATCAACACATTCCATCAAAGAAAATAAGTACGGTGGAATTAGTGAATATATTGATTGATGCAATAGGCAAACGGATGCATAAAGCATGTAAACTATGTAGAGTGTGGTATAGCATTGTAAATCCACAAAACCTGATTAGGAAATGCTATGCTTGCCACGTACCGACACACCTTTCATGTGCTGAAGTTGAGCAAAATAGAAATAAGGACACAAAAATATTTTGCTCAACATGTCTAGTATGGATAGACAAGGTCATTAAATCAAGACTTAATGTACAGATTGTGGAGGATGAAGAAGATGAAGAAGATGAAAAGAAGAGGAAGAAGAGGAAAATAGAAAAAGAAGAAAATAAGACTGAAGAGAGAGAAAAGATTAATGAAAACAAAGAACAGGATAATAGTATGGATGCAGAGAAACTCATAGATTCTACATATGAGGCAATACAGCAACATACATATGAAGAAATAAATTATGACATGATAAATCAAAATAAAATCCCAAAGAGGTTGTACCCGGATCTCCATACTGATGGGAAAGAACAAGAAAAAAAAAAGAAAAGAAAGACACAGTATGCACCCTTTTGAAAAGAGGGAATTGCAGGTTTGGTGAAAGATGTTATTACAAACATCCCAAGATATGTCACAATTATGAGATCTATGGCAAATGTGCATATCTAGATGGCTATGAAGAGGAATGCAGCGATCTACATCCAAAATATGTAGAAACTGGAAAGAAGGAAATGGATGTAGGTTTAATAAGAAATGTAGGTACATGCATCCTGTAGCCATGAAAAACCAAAATCAAAATCAAATATACATAAAAAAATCAAGGTAAAAAAATGAAACAAATAAAGAAAAGAACAAAGATCATGTGATGAAGGCAAAAGCAAGCCAACAACACATTATGAAATGTCAGCACCACGATATGAGCCATCAGCACCTAGATATAGCACAAGGAACAAGCAATGTATCTATGATGCTGGGGATGGTGCAGATATGGAGATAAGTGCAGGTTTATGCACAAAGTGAATAAATATGAAGCTGGAAGAACAAATATAATGGAAAAGTTGGATTTTTAATGTACGAATTTCTGGAAATGAAAAAAAGATCAACATATCAGAACAGGAAAGAGACATGGGAAAATCCTTATTATTACCCATATTAGATAATGGAGATAATACGCAAACCATCATAGTGATGAACGCGCAGGGTTTAGTTTCGAGTAACTCAAAAGAAAGATAGAGTTCTTAGAAGAACTAACCCAAAATGAAAAAATAGAAATATTGAATATAAGTGAAACCTGGTATTCCCAAGAGACTGGTAATGATGACCAGATAAAGGGTTTCCAAACTTATAGATCAGATAGAAAAAATAGAAATCAAGGGGGAACCACGATATATGGGAGAGATGCCAATCAAGGAAAAATCTGTGAGAAATATAGTAACACAGAATGTGAATTAATAGCGGTAGAATTTGAATCTGAAAAATTAGTGAATATTGTAATATATAGACCCCTAATACTAAAGAGTTTGACATAATAATTGAAAAAAATTGGATGAAATATGTAGAAATCACAAGGACTGGACTATACTCCTAACTGAGACTTTAACTTTCCTTTTGTAGAATGGAAAGAACGAATAGGAGACTGTGGTTGTATTTATACATATAAAAAGAGAGCAATAGTAGTGCAGAAGATAAGAGGCAATTTGAAAAGCTATTAGATATGCTACTAGAACTTAACATTCAGCAAATAAATCACCTACCAACAAGAAAGGATAATATTTTAGACCTAGTATTTGTGAATGAGGTGAACTATGTTAAAGAAATAATAGTATATAACACGAGTATTTCGGACCATAATGTCATAGAACTAACAGTCCGTTCCAGAACATACGAAAACAGAGAAAAGCAAGAGACGAAAAAATGGGAAGGATATGGAAAATACAATTTCTATAGTAAGAATATAAATTGGTAAAAATAAATGAAGAATTAAACAAAGAATGGGAAAACATATTTGTAAGTGATGATATACAGGTAAATACCGATATATTATATAAAATATTAGAGGAAATAGTGGAAAAATATATACCGAAGAAAAAGTAATCATCAGTCACGAATTCCAAGAGACAGAAGGATCTTGTTCCAGAAAATTAGAAAGTGGAAAAAGCTCTTGCAAAAGAAAAGAATGCATGGAAAGTGATGGAACTAAAAAGTAAGATAGAAAATGCAGAACAAAAGATTATACAATCAAAAGAAAATGAAAAAATGGAACCTAGAAGAAATGACACTACAAAATATCAAGCAAAACCTAAAATTTTTTATTCATATGCAAAAAGATGAATAAAATAAGAGTAGAAATAGGCCCTCTAAGAATTGAAGGGCGATTAACGAATGAAAAAGGAAATATGTAACATATTAGCAGAAAGATATAAGAGTGAATTTACACCTAGAATTGACAATGAAGATAATGATACAGAAATAAGAGATGAAAATACTGAATACTTATCAGATATAGATATTACAGAAGCCGATATTGTGCAGGCTATTAATGAAATTAAAAATGGATCAGCAGCAGGACCAGATGGAGTACCTGCCATATTGTTAAAGAAAGTGGTTCATTCAATCGCAAAGCCGCTAGCAATATTATTAAGACAAAGTATAGATACAGGCAAGATTTATGATGAGCATAAATTAGCATATATTACTCCTACTTTCAAAAGTGGTTCAAGACTAGAGGCAAGTAATTATAGGCCTGTGAGTCTGACATCTCATATTATGAAAGTATATGAAAGGGTAATGAAAAAAAATATAATGAAACATTTAATGAAAAATAGATTGTTCAATATAGGACAACATGGTTTTGTACTGGCAAAAAGTACACAAACCCAACTGTTAGTCCACCATGAAAGCATATATAAAAATATGATAAATGAAAAAGATACAGATGTGGTTTGCCTAGACTTTGCAAAAGCTTTTGACAAGGTAGATCATAATATATTAGCGAAAAAAATTAAAAAAACATAACATTGTTGACAAAGTAGGAAGATGGATAAAAGAATTTTTGCAAAACAGAAAACAGATAGTGATTGCAAACGATGAGAAATCGGATGAAGCTACGGTAATATCCGGTGTACCACAAGGTACGGTGTTAGCTGCATTGCTGTTTGTGATTATGATTGCAGACATAGACAGTAATGTTAAGGACTCAGTAGTAAGAAGTTTCGCAGATGACACAAGAATAAGTAGAGAAATTGCTTGTGATGAAGATAGGATCTCGCTACAAAGAGACCTAAACAAAATATATAAATGGGCAGAGATAAATAGGATGGTATTTAACTCTGATAAATTTGAATCAATGAACTATGGTGATAAAGTAGGAATG
This sequence comes from Macrobrachium rosenbergii, assembly GCF_040412425.1. Classification (NCBI taxonomy): domain Eukaryota; kingdom Metazoa; phylum Arthropoda; class Malacostraca; order Decapoda; family Palaemonidae; genus Macrobrachium; species Macrobrachium rosenbergii. Next base: position 44,017,614 of record NC_089782.1, on the reverse strand, counting down.
CTATATGCATATAAAGGACCTAATAATGAGACAATCACAAACAAGGAAGCAGTTAAAGACCTTGGTGTGATGTTGAATAGGAATATGTTATGCAATGATCAAATAGCAATTCTATTGGCAAAATGCAAAGCAAAAATGGGAATGTTGTTCCGGCACTTCAAAACAAGAAAAGCTGAACACATGATTATGCTTTATAAAACGTACGTACGTAGTCCACTTGAATATTGCAATATAATATGGTACCCACACTACCAAAAGGATATTGCACAAATAGAGAGTGTACAAAGGTCATTTACAGCTAGAATAGAAGAAGTTAAGGACCTTGACTACTGGGAAAGACTACAATTCTTAAATTTATATAGTCTTGAAAGGAGAAGAGAACGCTACATTGTAATTCAAGCATGGAAACAGATAGAAGGAATTACCGAAAACATCATGGAACTAAAATTACCAAAAAGAGCAAGCAGAGGTAGATTAATAGTGCCAAAAACTATACCAGGAAAATTAAGGAAAGCACACAGGACATTAATCCACCACGCACCAGCATCGATAATGCAGCGTCTGTTCAATGCGCTACCAGCTCATCTGAGGAACATAACAGGAGTGAGCGTAGATGTGTTTAAGAATAAGCTCGACAAATATCTAAGATGCATCCCAGACTATCCAAGACTGGAAGATGCAAAATATACCGGAAGATGCGTTAGCAACTCTGGTAGACATCAAAGGCGCCTCACACTGAGGGACCTGGGGCAACCCGAACGAATTGTAAGGTCTGTAAGGTAAGGTCTCTCTTTCTCTCTCTCTGTGTCTTTGGGATCTCTCACTTGAAACTCCCTTTTTCTCTCTCTTTTCCTCTCTGTCATTTCCTCGTTTTTTTATGGACTCTCTCTCTCTCTCTCTCTCTCTCTCTCTCTCTCTCTCTCTCTCTCTCTCTCTCTCTCTCTTGAAACTAACCTATTCCTCTCTCTTTCCCTTTCTCTCATCTGCTTGTCTTTTTTGGAGTTCTTTCTCTCTCTCTCTCTCTCTCTCTCTCTCTCTCTCTCTCTCTCTCTCTCTCTCTCTCTCTCTCACTTGAAACTAACCTATTCCTCTCTCTTTCCCTTTATCTCATCTGCTTGTCTTTTATGGAGTTCTCTCTCTCTCTCTCTCTCTCTCTCTCTCTCTCTCTCTCTCTCTCTCTCTCTCTCTCTCTCTTGAAACTAACCTATTTCTCTCTCTTTCCCTTTCTCTCATCTGCTTGTCTTTTATGGAGTTCTCTCTCTCTCTCTCTCTCTCTCTCTCTCTCTCTCTCTCTCTCTCTCTCACACACTTGATTTGCTTTAAACGGGCCTTCATATACGATTTGGGCTTATGTTTAAAAAGAATCACCTTCCTTAATCACTGCCAGTCTAAATATACATTCCAGTTTACCCCCTCCCCCGCTTCCCCCGTTTTCATCACTTCGAAAAGTTTGACGTTTCAGCTGAGATAATGAAATGGAGAAGACTTTCAGCTTCTTTCAGCCTGAGTTGTGCGGAATATAAACCTCCTACAACGTTGCAAAATCGGTTGAAGTTTGTTCTCGGAAAATTTTCCATTCCAGGAAGCAAGAGACACGATGCTGGAGTATTTTGTGAGAGAAAGGAGAGAGAGAGAGAGAGAGAGAGAGAGAGAGAGAGAGAGAGAGAGAGAGAGAGAGAGAGAGAGAGAGAGAGAGAGAGTTTTTCAGTATTTTGAATTATATTACGTAAAACCAATTTTCCTTCGTTCTAGAAAGCGTCAGTTTCCATGGGTAAAAACAATGCGATGGAAAGCGAAGGTTTTTTTAATTGATGGAAAACGAAGATTTTCTTAATTGCGATGGATGTTTTTTTAAACGAAGGTTTTCTTAATTGCGATGGAAGAGAAGGTTTTTTTAATTGCGATGGAAAGCGGTTTTCTTAATTGCGATGGAAAGCGAAGGTTTTTTTAATTGCGATGGAAAGCGAAGGTTTTTTAATTGCGAGCGAAGGTTTTCTTAATTGCGATGGAAAGCGAAGGTTTTCTTAATTGCGATGGAAAGCGATGGAAAGCGAAGGTTTTCTTAATTGCGATGAGGTTTTTAATGGATGGAAAGTGAAGTTTTTCTTAATTGCGATGGAAAGCGAAGGTTTTCTTAATTGCGATGGAGGGTTTTTTTAAGCGAAAGGTTTTCTTAACGATGGTTTTCTTAATTGCGATGGAGTTTTTTTTAATTGCGATGGAAGTTTTTCTTAATTGCGATGGAAAGCGAAGGTTTTCTTTTTCTTAACTGCGATGGAAAGCGAAGGTTTTCTTAATTGCGATGGAAAGCGAAGGTTTTCTTAATTGCGATGGAAAGCGAAGGGTTTTTAATTGCGATTTTCTTAATTGCGATGAAAGCGAAGGTTTTCTTAATTGCGATGGAAAGCGAAGTTTTCTTAATTGCGATGGAAAGCGAAGGTTTTTTAATTGCGATGGAAAGGTTTTCTTAACTGACAATGGAAAAGGTTTTCTTAATTGCGATGGAAAGCGAAGGTTTTCTTAATTGCGATGGAAAGCGAAGGTTTTCTTAATTGCGATGGAAAGCGAAGGTTTTCTTAATTGCGATGGAAAGCGAAGGTTTTCTTAATTGCGATGGAAAGCGAAGGTTTTCTTAACTGCGATGGAAAGCGAAGGTTTTCTTAATTGCGATGGAAAGCGAAGGTTTTCTTAATTGCGATGGAAAGGTTTTCTTAACTGCGATGGAAAGCGAAGGTTTTCTTAATTGCGATGGAAAGCGAAGGTTTTCTTACTTGCGATGGAAAGCGAAGGTTTTCTTAATTGCGATGGAAAGCGAAGGTTTTCTTAATTGCGATGGAAAGCGAAGGTTTTCTTAATTGCGATGGAGAGCGAAGGTTTTAATTGCGATTTTTCTTAATTGCGATGGAAAGCGAAGGTTTTTTAATTGCGATGGAAAGCGAAGGGTTTTCTTAATTGCGATGGAAAGCGAAGGTTTTCTTAATTGCGATGGAAGGTTTTTAATTGCGAAGGTTTTTTTTAATTGCGATGGAAAGCGAAGGTTTTTTTTTAATTGCGATGGAAAGCGAAGGGTTTCTTAATTGCGATGGAAAGCGAAGGTTTTTTTAATTGCGATGGAAAGCGAAGGTTTTTAATTTTGGAAAGCGAAGGTTTTCTTAATTGCGATGGAAAGCGAAGGTTTTTTTTTAATTGCGATGGAAAGCGAAGGTTTTCTTAATTGCGATGGAAAGCGAAGGTTTTCTTAATTGCGATGGAAAGCGAAGGTTTTTTTTTAATTGCGATGGAAAGCGAAGGTTTTCTTAATTGCGATGGAAAGCGAAGGTTTTTTTTTAATTGCGATGGAAAGCGAAGGGTTTCTTAATTGCGATGGAAAGCGAAGGTTTTCTTAATTGCGATGGAAAGCGAAGGTTTTCTTAATTGCGATGGAAAGCGATGGAAGGTTTTCTTAAGGTTTTCTTGCGATGGAAAGTTTTTTCTTAATTGCGATGGAAAGCGAAGGTTTTCTTAATTGCGATGGAAAGCGAAGGTTTTCTTAATTGCGATGGAAAGCGAAGATTTTCTTAATTGCGATGGAAAAAGATTTTCTTAATTGCGATGGAAAGGAAGGTTTTCTTAACGATGCGAAGGTTTTCTTAATTGCGGAAAGCGAAGGTTTGGAAAGCGAAGGTTTTCTTTTGCGATGGAAAGCGAAGGGTTTTCTTAATTGCGATGGAAAGCGAAGGTTTTCTTAATTGCGATGGAAAGCGAAGGTTTTCTTAATTGCGATGGAGGTTTTTTAAGATTAGATGGAAAGCGAAGGTTTTCTTAACTGCGAAGGTTTTCTTAATTGCGATGGAAAGCGAAGGTTTTCTTAATTGCGATGCGATGGAAAGCGAAGGTTTTCGATGGAAAGCGAAGGTTTTCTTAATTGCGATGGAGCGAAGGTTTTCTTAATTGCGATGAAAGCGAAGGTTTTCTTAATTCGATGTTTTCCAAGAAAACGAATAATCACTTTCCTCTCATTTTGTTTGTTTTTAATTTTTACGAGGTTTTAATTCGAACTCAATCTCTGTGTCTCTATCATCAAGATTTCTCTCTCTCTATTCTCTCTCTCTCTCTCTCTCTCTCTCTCTCTCTCTCTCTCTCTCTCTCTCTGTCTTTGGGATCTCTCCGCACGAAACTCCTTTTCTCTCTCTTCCTCTCTCTCATCTGCTTGTCTTTTATGGAGTTCTCTCTCTCTCTCTCTCTCTCTCTCTCTCTCTCTTTCTCTCTCTCTCTCTCACAAACCTCACACACACACATCACACACACACTTGATCTTCCTTTTGTTGAAAAAGAATCATCTTCCTTAATCATTGCCACTCTAACTATACATTCCAGTTTATCCCCTCACTCGCTTCCCCCATTTTCATCACTGTTCGAAAAGTGTGACGTTTCAGCTGAGTTAATGAAATGGAGAAGACTTTCAGCTTCTTTCAGCTTGAGTCGTGTGGAAAATGAAGCTCTTACAACGTTGCAAAATCGGTTGAAGTTTGTTCTCGGAAAATTTTCCATTCCAGGAAGCAAGAGACACGATGCTGGAGTATTGTGTGTGAGAGAGAGAGAGAGAGAGAGAGAGAGAGAGAGAGAGAGAGAGAGAGAGAGAGAGAGAGAGAGAGAGAACTCCATAAAAAACGAGAAATGAGAGAGAGGGAAACAGAGAGAAGAAGGGAGTTTCAAGTGAGAGATCCCAAAGACCAAAAGAGAGAGAGAGAGAGAGAGAGACTTTACTCAATCATTTTTTCCAATATTTTCCTTCCAAGAAAGAAGAGAGATATATTTACAAATTTTTTCCAATATTTTCCTTCCAAGAAAGAAGAGAGAGAGAGAGACAAAGAGAGAGAGATAGAGGTTTTTCAGTATTTAGGATTATATTACGTAAAACAAATGTTCCTTCTTTCAAGAAAGCGTCGTAACTTCACTCAGTCATGTCAGTTTCCACGGTTTAAAAACATTGCGATGGAAAGCGAAGGTTTTCTTAATTCAAAATTTCACGTTTGCGTCATTTTCAAGAGTCATAAACAATACAGTTAAGAAGCAAATGTTTCTTCATTCAAAGGAAATCTAGAATTTCATTTTATATAAAGTAGTTGCCTTTTTTTTTATTTGATGCTTTAACTTTTAGAGCCTATAATGAAATTTCATGAAGTTCAACCAAAAATAGAAACTTGAAATAATGCGAAAAATCTCATTTATTTTATAAGAGGAGATTTAGCTCACATCCAGTTTTATTTCTGGGAAAGAGAGGTTTTGATCAACTCCTCTGCCCCCATCCCACCCCCTCCCTTTTTGAAGGTGTGTTATTTTTTCATTTTTTTAAGGAAACGGTAAATGTGATGTAGTGTAGCTTTTGAGTTCCTTCTTTAAAAGGCCTCTAAGGAAGCCAGAGGGGAGAGAGAGAGAGAGAGAGAGAGAGAGAGAGAGAGAGAGAGAGAGAGAGAGAGAAAAGGCTGTATAGAGAAAAAAAGCATCCAAGTTAGGCGTTTTATAGAGAAAACTTTCGACACGTTTTCTTCGCATTTTTCTGGAAGAGGCTTTGAGCCAGTTGTCTATTCTCATAGGGAAGGTCTGATTCTGACTATTGTTAGGAAAAGGCAAAGTCCCACCCATGTACGTTTGTGTTCGTGTGTGTGTGTGTAAGAGTGTCTGTCTGTCTATCTAAGAGTAAGTTTTCGACCATTTTAGTTTTCTGTAAAAGACAACTATTGAGATGGCTTTGTCTGTCCGTCCGCACTTTTGCTGTACGCCCTCAGATCTTTAAAACTACTGAGGCTAGAGGGCTGCAAATTGATATGTTGATCATCAACCCGCCAGTCATCAAACATACCAAATTGCAGCCCTCTAGCCTCAGCAGTTTATATTTTAATTAATGTTAAAGTTAGCCATGATCGTGCGTCTGGCACTGCTATAGGTGCCAACAACACAGGCCACCACACTGAAAGTTTCATGGCCCGCGGCTGTGAGTTTCATGGATCGCGGCTGAGAGTTTCATACAGCATTATACGCTGCACAGAAAACTCGATTGTTTAGCTGTTATTTCCCCCCGAAACTGTCGGAGGGACATAACAAAGATCGTCGTTTGTATGCCTGTTCGTCTTATATTCTTGTCTGTCAGTTAGTCAGACTTTTGTTGATTGATTAACTTGTGTCATCATGGCTGGATTTCAGATCTTGTTTAGCTGATAGCCTGCTCATGACATGCTTTTGTAGGAGTTATAAGAAGGGCCCGAGGTGGTTTTGCGTTTCGTTAGTATATTTCCGTTTCTTTTTATTATTCT
>NC_089782.1:43993821-44006321 GCF_040412425.1 Macrobrachium rosenbergii | reverse complement strand
ACACAACCGTTAGAGGCTCCATATCCTCACTCAGGCCGGTTTAGGTTAATGATAAACAGTTGATAGACAGGTGTCATATGTTTGGAAACTGATCTGAATTGGCTTCCTTGTGATCGATGGACTGCCTACCTTAAAGTTTAAACAATTTCAAATTTCTTTTGATATTAAAGGATCAAGTTTATACATGATATAATATGTTCCTTTATCCTAGTTAATATGATTGTTCTCACCTACAAATATATGAACACACACTTTTTCCACAATATAAAAGTTGTCACAAGAACACACACATTGTCTGGGGAGTTCACACATTTTTCATTGTTGCACTTAAACACACAAAATTCTTAAGAAGATGAGGGATATCTTTATACTATTATTATAATAGAACAAGCAAATTTTTTGTGTTGTAGGTTCTTTCTGGTTTTGATACATAGTCTTTTTGCCGCTTCAAATGCACTGTTTAATACACTATCAGGATATTTATATAATATCTATTTATCATCAATATATTCAGGGAGTAATGTCTTTTGAAAACACTGACTTTTTAACCTTATTGCTTTGTATAGAAATTCACATTAAGAAATTTATTCTTTAAATTGTATGAGGACATCCAGAAACGGTTAGTTTCTTATTTTTCACCTGTGGTAATGTGTGATAAATGAATCACGTACAAAATGATAATAATCATATATATATATATATATATATATATATATATATATATATATATATATATATATATATATATATATATATATATATATATTTAACTCAAACTTTAATTCTTAAAATTTATTCTTTAAATTCTCTCTCTCTAACTCAAACTTTAATCTTCTCTCTCTCTCTCTCTCTCTCTCTCTCTCTCTCTCTCTGTCAAGCCACTGATATTTCGATGAAATGAGACTGTCTTAATCCAAATGAATGCAGTGATGGTCATTTCATCAAAGCTGAAAATATGTAGCTTTTGTCCTAAAAAAGTAAGTGAATGAGAGAGAGAGAGAGAGAGAGAGAGAGAGAGAGAGAGAGATGAAAAATTGACCCAAATTAATTACGTGTTTGTTCTTATTGTCGGGGCCACAAAAGCCATGATCGATGCTGGAGTCCTGAAAAGGGAAGGGGGCGGGGTGGGGGGAGAGAGAGAGAGAGAGGGGGAGTCCGCCTAGTTACATACGGGAAAGCCGTGGGTGGTATCTTATGTGGGCGAAAATGAATGTGGTGAGTTTGCCCAAATTTTTTTTTTTTTAATTTAATTTTGCTTTATTCAGGATAAGTTATTTTGAAATCATTTGATAATAACTCTTAGAAAGACCAGCTGGACTGTGAATTTGGTATAGTTATCTTGATTATGTCTTGTAAAAACTAACATACTATTGAAAGAATACAAAGATGATTAAATATTTCCGTAAAATGAAATAGATTTTGAATTGCAAATGTATATATATGCACTAGTGGTTATACATACAGGCATATACATACATACACACATATGTATATACATATATTTATATGTATATATATGTATATATATATATATATATATATATACGAGTATATAGATGACAGATAAATTGATAGATAGGTAAAAATTCTGATGAGAAGAACTCAAGACGATTGAAAAATATCTTTTTCGTTATCTTACGAGATAACGAGATAACTTGCACCATAAAAGATAATCTTTTAGGTAAAGAAAAGCTTCAAAAAGTCCCGTGATATTTCCCCTCACGAAACAGTCACTTCACTTACAGCCAAAAAAAAAAGGGGGGCCAACTTCCCATTTAATTAAAAAGTCATGAAAAGAAGAGTCACCAAATTGCCGGAGAGAGATAAAACGGGGTCTTTCGGAGAGGAAGCATCGTGGCAAATATTGGGGGATGGGTAACGGCGTGTCACAAGGGGTCAGGAAGGGGTGGGGAGGGGGTAAGTGGTCCATCTGTGATCAGAGTCTTGGCCAAACATTGGACTGACGTGTCAGGTAATTAGTTTTTCCTTTCCTTTGTTCTTCCGTCACCTCTGTGTGCGTGTATGTGTTTTTTTGCGCGCGTAAGTGTGTATATATGTGTGTGTGTGTGTGTGTGTGTGTGTGTCTGAGAGAGAGAGAGAGAGAGAGAGAGAGAGAGAGTGAGTGAGTGGGTGAGTGTGACACTGGAAGTGTTTGGTGTCAGGAGGGTTATCTCTCTCTCTCTCTCTCTCTCTCTCTCTCTCTCTCTCTCTCTCTCTCTCTCCCTGTTACATCGTTGATGTTAACCCGACCACCTACATACAATGCTTTAATAATGACTTAACAATATACTAAACTAGGACAGACTGAAGAGAACCTGGGAGCATTACACGGCAAAGGAGTATATTTATACTTTTATGCATATTTTGGATTTCAACGAAATACCGTCTGAGTGTGGATTATGAATTAATGGTTATACATACATGCATATACATACACATACACACATATATGTATATACATATACATGAGGATTTTGGGGCTGGCGGAAGTATGCTGTCTCAGTGGTCATTCTAGCTACTCATTTGACTAGATTAGTATTACGCGAATTCCACCAAGAATAGAAAGTCTTCAGTATTATTCATTGCATTTCCTCTTTTTATTTATTTATTTATTTATTTATTTATTGCACAGAGGCCTTCAGTATTCAGTCTTCCTTCTTTCACATAAAGAAATGAAGGTCTGATGAAAGTGTCTAGATTTGACAAATGGAGGTCTTATGAAAGTGTCTAGATTTAATCTTCGAGTATTTCGTTGTATTCTGACCTTCATACATTGTAGTTTAGTTTTCCTTCACTGTATTTTGGCAGTCATTAGTTGTACGTAAGTCTCATTGATTACACTTGGGCTCATTCATTGTAGGTTTACCTCAGTGCATTATATTTTAAATTTTATTCATTGTATTTTATCCTCACTTTTTGCATTGCAAATTAATTGTACTTTTGTAGTTATTATATGTATATTTCCTTCTCTCTGGGTAATCTATTTTTTTACATTCAGTTTTTGTAACTTGGCATTCATTAATTGTTTTATATAACCCTTCATACATTGAACTTTAACCTTCATACATTTGAGATTGACCTTCATTCACTGGACTTTAATATTATATATAAATCAAACCCCGCCCTGAGATTAAAGGCTGCCTTAAATAAGTGAAAAATGCGCCGAAGTTTCTTCGGCGCAATCAAGTTTTCTGTACAATGTATAATGCTGTGTGAGCCGTAGCCCATAAAGATTTCAGCCACGGCCCGGTAGTGGCCTGTCCTATGGCGTTGCCAGACGCACGATTATGGATAACCTTAACCTTAAATAAAATAAAAACTACTGAGGCTAGAGGACTGCAGTTTGATATGTTTGATGATTGGAGGGTAGATGATCAGCATACCAATTTGCAGTCCTCTAGCCCCAGTAGTTTTTAAGATCTGAGGGCGGACAGAAAAGGTGCGGACGAACAGACAAATAGCCATCTCTTTCACAGAAAGCTAAAACGGGGGTTTATTTTAAAACGATTACACCCACACAGTGTAAGTCATCCATACCTATACTCACCTCCTCTCATAATACTTTGACCCATTCGTATCGTCCATTGACATCAATCGTCGCACTCTGACCTTCATTTGTTTCGCGTCAGCCTTCATCGATCCCAATCTGCCCTTCATCCGTTTTGCGTCAGGCCTGCACGCGCTCTGACCATCATTTATTGCCCGGTATGGAAATGAACTGCCGTCGCTTAGCGCCATTGAAATCGTCGTTAAACAAATGAAAGTTTTCCAATTAGCCCGACATTTGCAACCGGTTAATAAGTGTGTTTGTGTGTGCCACTGCTCGCCGTTTTTAGAGCGGCTGCTGGTCGACTCTAATGAGACGGGACATTCGGCCGGCGGGGACGGACGGGGGATTGGCTCGAATGCTGATGTTCAGGTTCATCGCGATGCTTCGTGACCCGAATTTATTTGGATGACTGGACGTTCCTTTTTCTTTCAGATATAAAGTTGATGAAGTTAATTGCTGTTGAGGGGGAGTATCTCTCTCTCTCTCTCTCTCTCTCTCTCTCTCTCTCTCTCTCTCTCTCTCTCTCTGTGTGACACACATGCATTAGATAATTCGTCTGTATAAAATGAACGGCATCTGAAGATCAGATTTCTCTCTCTCTCTCTCTCTCTCTCTCTCTCTCTCTCTCTCTCTCTCTCTCACGAACTGTGGTCATGCTTAGTACGTATAATATGGACATTCACTGAAGAAGATGGACACGATATTTTGACTTGCGTTGTAAATTTTAAGGTGAATAGGTTTATAGTAACCATTACCATAAACTTTAAAAGCAAAGGCATCTCAGTATGAAAACCAGTCTTCTTTTAATAGAACGTGTGCTTATAAGAGTTAAAGTCATTATGTTATGAAAATTTTTGTATTTATAAGACGTAAGAACCTTTATTGGGAGGGTAGGTTAGTATATATCAAACGTGATAATAGTTGTTATCAGAGTAAGCTTTGTGTTTGTATATATGAAAACCATTAGAATATATATATATATATATATAAATATATATATATATATATATATATATATATATATATATATATATATATATATATATATATATACTATATACACACACACACACACGTGAAAACCACTTATTCGAATTGCCTTTGAAAATACAGGCACGGGATTCTTCAATGATAGAATATCTTTGCATATATAACGTATGAGATCTTTATTTCAAGACACGCTCGAATTTTATCCGTGTAGTCTTTTTATTTATTAAACATGAGAATCCCGTACGTTTTTCACGGTCTGTTTTTATATGTCAGAAGGAACATTATTTTCAGAATAGTTTTTGTATATTCATAGAGTTGCTGCTTCTAGATTTAATTTAAAAACTTTTTATCTGTAAGCTGTTCTTTCCACTGCCAATGTATATATATATATATATATATATATATATATATATATATATATATATATATATATATATATATATATATATTTATATATATACTGTATATATATATATATATATATATATATATATATATATATATATATATATATATATATATATATATATATATATATATATATATATATATAAGTCGTTGCTTGCGTGGATCAAGAGCTAAAGAAAAATGTAAAAATCTTTAATCTCGAAAAAGGTATGAAAGAAAATTTAATTTCTTGTCTTCGCCTCGGAAGGTATTTTTCCAGATCGTCAGTTTTGGCCCATTTAAATTTTTCATTTGGGCGAAATCGTTTTTCTTTTAAGAAGGTCGCTTTTGGACTTTGTTAAGATAATCCCAGAAAAAGAATCGTTGTGAATTCTTTCCAGAATAGCAGTTTATTTTTTCTTGATTTGCGTTTTTCTCATTCAGAAACGGGTCATTTGTCTTACTAAGACGAGAGATATTGATGGACGCTGTCATGATGAATAACTTAAGAATGAGATTCGCTTCTCAGTTTACTGTAATAACGTTGCTGCACTAGATAACCTTTGAAATTTGCATGTATTTCAATTGTGATTATATATATATATATATATATATATATATATATATATATATATATATATATATATATATATATATATATATATATATATATATATATATATATATATATATATATATATATATATATATATATATATATATATATATATATATATGTATATATATAATAAATGTATGTAAATATATACATACATATATGTATATAAGATTCTGAGTGCTTTATTGTTGTTCTACATGGCAATGGTATGCATTTGCTAACCATCTAGATATGGATTAATTAAGAACCTTCTTTGAATTATGTTTTTGTTAAAAAAAATTTTACACTTACCTTGTAACAATCCGATTACCTATTTTCAAAATATCTAATAAATATTAATTTCCTCTTTTGCAGGTGAACATTGGTATGGGAACGAATCAGTCTGGAAGGAACACGAACACCAACCTCTGTGGTCCTTTGGTTCGAGTCAATAACAATTAAGAAAAAGAAAAATATCAAAGGTCTTCGAGGAACTCGTTTAAATTTGAACATTATTGATTTAACATCTAAAAAGAGCGTCTTCAGAAGGTGGACTTTAAAAGTCGAATAGTAAATTGAATTCAAAAATATAATTAAACTCGTGACGCTGTGAACTGGGAAATCAAGTCGGAATCGGCTGTGATTAGCTGTGTAGAAATCTCGCTCCATATTACGTGGAAGTTTGCGCGGTTAATGTTGTTTGGAAGTTAGGGAAGTTGGAAGTTTAATTTTACGAAATTGAATTATTATTCTTTATACTTTGCTTTCAGAAAGTGCGGGTAATGTTCAGCGCTGGTTTGGAGACTTGAGTGTTTATAAGAGAATAGTGAAGACAAAATGAAACATTAACCTGATGTTTTCTTTCGATAGAAGAAAATAAGTTCATTTTACTTGAGAGTTGATATAGAAATTAAGGAAACATTTCTTTGGTCTCCGAACTCTGAATTGAGATAAATTAGTGTCAAGAAATCTAGCTAAAGTAAAAGGAAAAAACAAGACACTAAAAAAAAAAGGTAACGAAACAAAGAAAACAGACCAGGAAAAAAAAACGGGAAAATAACCGAGATCTGAAAGAGACAGAAAGAAGGACGCAAGAGAGAAGAAAAGAGATGCCTCAGTACAAACTGAAGTACTTCAACCTGAGGGGCAGAGGCGAACCCGTTCGCTGGGTCTTGGCAGCCGCCGACCAGCCCTACGAGGACGTCCGCTTCTCCAGGGAGACCGAGTGGCCCTTCAAGAAGCCAGGTGAGTTTGGGGTTGGGGGTGTTGGCACAGGTGTGAGGAGGACTTGGGCATTCTTAGACCGTCGGCTTGGGCGAGTGGAGGTGAGGAGGTCTTTGATAGGAGATCTGGTGAAAGATTAAGTATATCTTAGTTTAACCAGACCACTGAGCTGATTAACAGCTCTCCTAGGGCTGGGCCGAAGGATTAGATTTATTTTACGTGGCTGAGAACCAACTGGTTACCTAGCAACGGGACCTACAGCTTATTGTGGAATCCGAACCACATTATGGCGAGAAATGAATTTCTATTACCAGAAGTAAATTCCTCTAATTCTTCATTGGCCGGTCGGAGAGTCGAACGCTGGGCAAACAGCGTGCTAGCCGAGCGCTCTACCCACCCCTCCAATGAAGAACACGGGGATCTGGTGAACTACGCTATCGGGACATGTTCCAGAAGGTTATGTCGTACCCATGGTAATTGTGCTACATGAAATTTGCTACTGAATATAGTTAATTTATCCAAAGTTCGGTTACAGGATTCCAGAAAACATGCGTATGTTTTCTGTAGAAAAAGACAGCTAAATAGCTGCTGTGGAGTGTGTGGTGACTTCGCACGTACTGGGTTAGAGGCTGTATCAAGGTAGATCATCTAGTGAAGAAGACTGATGTTAATACAGAGATTTTATCATCAGTATTTTATTGGTTACCATTTAAAATGTTAAGAGAAAAACTGCAGGTGAAGAGTATCATTCCATTTTGAGACACTTCTATGACAAGAAGAAACAGAAAAGAAAGAATTCTGTTTAAAAAAGTTATTCTAGACTTTTAGCTTTTAGAAATTCACACACTAAAAAAAAAAAACAAAACACAAACATCTCAATTAGAAATGACTAAACGGAAACGTAAAGCAATGTATAAGCCATCAGGCAAAACAAAGCGTAAACTTTAATTAAGACATAACAAAACATACCACAAAATAAAGCATGGTCGGCATTGTCGAAATTCCCGAGTCATCAGAATGAATGATGGCACCGTGTTGTAAAACCTTCTTTTGTGGCGATTGATGATTATGCTAATGAGAGAAGGTTTCATTTTAATGAGCAGAGAGAGAGAGAATCTCCTTTGAGACAAGGGCTTCAGATCTTGAAGGATTGCCAAGAATTCGGGTCTTCAGCAATTTATTAAGCTCCTTGGGAGGCTTCAAGAAGCTTTCCCATTCATTACTGTGATTTAATTATTGTTGTTGACGAGGTTTTGGTGATGGCCATTATTATTATATTATTATTGAAAATAACGGCTTATTATTATTATTTCAGTTTATATGAAAATAAGTCTTCTCTGTTTTTCTTACATTCTTCTTTTCACCTGTGTGTAGCTGGTGTATCAAGTTTCCTACAGATATATAAAGTTTTCTTATCGTCTTAGTTTTGTTGTTTTTTGACGTTTGACGTTTCAGAGTCAACGTGATCTGGCGGTCATTTACTGGTGAAAAGAGTCGGTCCTATATAAATTTACTCTTTGTAAATGACCGCCTAATTTTTATTATTATTATTATTATTATTATTATTATTATTATTATTTGTCGAAACGTCAGTTGATTATTTAATGGTATTTTGGTCTTTTGATTTTTGTAATAAGAAAAAACATTATAAGAAAAAAGTGCTTTTATAGTGTAGTAATGATCATTTGAAAGATTAGTTGAACACTCGAATTCTTAGATTAGGGAAAGCGTATTCTTAATACTGTATTGTTATTACTTATAAATTTCTCAGGCAGGGAAAGTCATATTAAGACACTTTTGAAGACTAATTAATAAAAAATGGAATGCATATTCCTAGTCGTACACACAGTCGTTATTTTCAACTTTTATCAGTTTACTAGACCCTCAGATTTTTATTATTTTTATTATTTTTATTTCATACACTCCTAAGGACATTCTCCTTCCTAATTATATAATTGTTATTATGATTATTATTATTATTATTATTATTATTATTATTATTATTATTATTAATAAATATTATTATTATTAGTTGTCGTTGTAGGTGACTGAAGACAGCGATCTTCAGTTTGAAGTTTGAAGCAAGCTAATGCTGTAACGGAGGTTTCCTGCTTTAACACTGGGAGTTTCTTTCATCGATTCAGTAAATAAAAGTATGAAGTGCTCAGTGACAGCTGATTTTCTTCTCTCGAGCCCCTACCTGTTAGGAGAAAGGTTTTAGTGTGAAAAAGTCAGTCATATATATATATATATATATATATATATATATATATATATATATATATATATATATATATATATATATATATATATATATATATATATATATATATATATATTATATATATATATAGTATATATTATACAATATTATAAATTATATTATTTACACATATTTATATGCATACATATCTATAATATTTTACACGTATTGGCACTTATACATCGCGTATATTAGCCCTTAATACTCGTAATATACATAGGCATCCTTGTAACTAAACTTATGCATAGCCCACGTACACATAATACAATAACAGTAAAAAAGTTACGGCGCCTTTATAAAAGTTCCCTATAATGAGAAACGTGATAGGATATTACCCATGATAATAAAGTTAAAAAAAAAAGGGGGGGGGATGTTAGAGAAAGGTAGTCAATCTACTACCCAAAACTCATCTACTCCGGTCTTACATCTACCGGAGTTACGACGTAGTGATCAAAGAAGTCGTTTCGGGTTCTTGAATACTCGAGAGATGAGGAAGGAGCCGACTGAGAGAATAGGAAATGAGGGACTCAATTTTGCGCGTCGTCGCTGTTCTTCTGCTTCTTTTGTTTCCCTCTTTTTCTTTCTTTTTCTTGTTATTCAGCGGTGTAGAATTGAGTCACCAATTCCCAAAAGGTAGAAGAAGTATTGTGGATTAGAATGACAAGATTTTGGTATAAGGGTTGAATTAAATTCACCCTGTGTTAGCTGAATTATTATCATTGACCGATGAAATATAAAGAGATGCGACAGGAGTGTTGCAAGTCCAGTGCGTGGGTGGGTGTATGTGTGTAGGTGTAGGTGAAGGTGTTGGTGTAGGTGTAAGTGTAAAGGGCTATGGAGCCTTGCTTGTTTTGAAACCTCATTCCTCCCCTATATCGTTACATTGTACAATTTGATTTTTTTTTTTCCTCTGCAGTCTTTTTATTTTATCGTTATTTTTGGAGCTATGGGGTTACAAATCAATTCTTTCATTGCACTGAAAGAAGTTAGAATTGCATAGAGAAAAAAGTCGGGAATTGCCAACAGAAAGAAAGGAGGTAAAAGACGTTGGATAAGGAGAGGTTAAATTGTATTACGATAAATGAATAAGAACGAAACGAAGTGGAAAAAGGTCAGGAGGAGTTGAATAATCATGTAGAATTCGTGAACGGATGGAAACAAGAAAATGAAAAAGGAAAAATATCACTGGTTTTAGCTTAGAATAGTATTCAGTGAAAGTTACTTTTTTCTTCAAGTGACATTTTTTCAGTTGTTGGTGAGACTGAACTGGTGGTTTCGTTGGATTGCTCTGTGTGAGGAATAGAGAAATTGTTTTTAGAGCAGCTTAAAATTCTTACTGAAATATTAATATGCATAAAATGTCCAATGTTCACAGCTGCTGATCGAAGAAGTTGGTTTGCAATCTTTGCTAAATGTATCTTGGTCAAGTTTTTTTTTTCCTAAGCTTTAATATAATTTATTCGTGTTGGCTATTATTATTAGTCCAGTACGGACAAAGTTTTTCCTTCCGTTTGTACACTGTCTGTCTTTTGTGTCACGCTTACCTTGTCATCCCAGCTACTTCCTCCAACATAGTTTAGGGGATTTTGGTTAAACTTGGTACAAACGCAAGCGATCATGCAAAGATTTGCATGGAGGCCTATCTATCAGTGTGCCGCACTTAATTATCTTCGTAGCTCTTACATAGTTGAAACAATTCCAATCATGCTTGGTACAAAGTCAGAGCATCCTTCATAAATATGCATGAAGGTAGATTGTCTGCCTGTCTTGTACAGTAAAAGAAATTACTAGCGACTTCACGTAAATACTTTAAATTACTCTTAATCTTCATCATACCTAATTATGATATGTACAGTATATATGTGTGTGTGAATAAATATATATATATTTTTTATATATTATTATACTATATATATATATATATATATATATATATATATATATATATTTTTTTTTTTCTCTTTATTAACTGTATTCCATGTAGCTTATGCTTGCGAATATTATTATTTTCAGTTACCTATAATTAACGCAACTTCAGTGCAAGCATTTTGTTACAGCTGACGAATCAGAATAGTCCGTCATGACACGATATGACAGCAATAAAATTTTTTGCCGTCTCCCAAACTTCCATACGACGAGCTATAAAACTTTTTCCGTAGCTTGAGAAAGTTTTAGCTTCAAGTTTTAATGATGTGAAGAAGATATTTCTTGCTTTATTGCCCAAACCCTGACTCTGGGTTTCGGTCAGTTTGCGCTGACATGGAAACACATGACTGGTGTCACCATTTGAAGTGTCACTCTTGACATAGTATTTATTTTGACAACTATTTCGATATTTTATTTGGGGATTTTCCAACTTTGGTAATGTATCAATGCTATTATCGTGTTTCTTTATCAGACTGAAATAAACTGAATATGTGTATAATGAATGGCAGAAGGCACCCAAACATGTACCCTCACACACTAGCGGATCCAGAAAAATTTCATGGGGGCTGGGCACCAATTTTTATATAAAACATACACACACATTTATTTGTGTGTTATATTATCTCTCTCAATTTTATTATTATTTCTATAATAATAGATTTTTTCCCCATTTTTATATTTCTTATTTATGTTATTATCTAAATCTTCAATATTATTATTTTGTCATTTTTCATGGGGGGCCACGTGCCCAGGTGCCCCCCCTCCCTGGATCCGCCAGTGCCCTCACACACCAAATACGTGCACACACATACACATACGCACATACTTACACATACGCGCACACATACACATACGCGCACACATACACATACGCACATACATACACATACGCGCACACACACACATACTCAGACACAAACACATTAGTACATACAAATAACATGTTGAGTGCTCCCCAAGATGACAAAAGAATTTTTTTATCTGAAAACACCATTTTCCAGAATTTTAATTAAACTCCCACTGAATCGTTTACTATTTTAATTTACCGTTTCCTGTTTGCCTGCAGGACGTTTTATGTTTCTGTAATTAATAACATGTGACAAGGTGCATGCATAGGAAATAAACGTAATTATTTGTACTTTGAAATTTACAGAAATCGATAACACTTTACAGTTTTCACGTGAATAACATATTAATGAATCGTCATGGAATCAAGGATACAGTGATTACCAAGCTTTCATCTTTGTTCCAAGGCATTTCCCTGCTTTTGTAGGGATTTGTAAAGCACATCGATATCAAACGCGTATGTACATGTGTACGTGCATAGCGTATAGTCACATTAAAGTGAATATTTATGTATTTAGTACATATATTAGGCTGGAGTGTTGCGAGAAGTCAAAGAAAGGATTGGAGATGGACGGGACAAAGTTGGTTGTTCACAAATTATGCAATCCTGATAAAAGACAGTGAAGAGAAACGCCCGAAACTGGTTAAAGTGTCTGATAGGTTTTGCTAGAGTAGAAAGATTAAATAAATATGAAACAAAAGTAAGGTTATGAGGA
>NC_089782.1:43913821-43988821 GCF_040412425.1 Macrobrachium rosenbergii | reverse complement strand
TCTTTCAAACGTTTCATTGTCAATTTCCGTTTCAGCGCTGGATGGCCTTAGTTGCCCCAGGACTTGGCATTTATGCCTAAAATCTATAAATCAATCAATCACACTAAGTTCAGTATCAGTTGATTCATTTGACAAAAGCCCAAGTACAATCCTGTGTTACATAGTTACCACCAAAATTACCACAAAATTAAACAGTTTTGCCACTGTTGCCATTATATGATTAGCCCTATGAATTTCAGGGTCATATTTTGCAATGGTTTGGGCTGTTTCATTGTAGTAAGTATCCTGAATAGTCTTCTACTGTACATTAGCGATTGGCTGTAGAAGTTAGTTTCTGTCAACTAACGCATCAGCCGTAGAATCATTTTACTGCTTCCATCAGCAGAATTAACACCAATATTACATTCCGAGGTAGACCTCGCGTCAGTAATTGAAATATCATTAAGGATATTAGCAACCTCACTTTCCCTCTCAGCATTTTGACCAGAGAGCCCGTGAAAACCTTATTACCGACAACATCTTTGCCGTCATTTTATTTGCATAAGTTACCTCTTCCACATTAGAAGCAATCTTCTCTTCCATAGCAGCCTCCGATAATTCGATTTTTTCATGAGTTTATCGTTTCTCGACTCGACTTCCAGTGATTCAATTTCCTTCGTAAGATTATCAATTTTTAGTTCGGCTTCCCCGGGGCGAATCTGCAGAGTCGCCAACTGGCTCTTCCCCGCAAATTTTCGAGCTCAGCAATTCCTTTATCTCACAGCTCGGTTCCGTCCCCGAACAATGATTGCATTCGGTGTTTCTTTACATTCATTAGCTAGATTCTTTCGTTGAATTTGCCTTAGCAAATCAGTTAGGACTGTGGCTACTTCGCTTTCATGATATTGTGATCGCCGATGCCATCTAGAAATAAGTGTCTTTACTGATGCCACTTATCACATTCACATCTTAGGGTATCAAATCTTTATTCACATGTGAAACTTATTAGTGTTCCCCTTTTGCTATCCATAATGCATTCTCATGGACACTTCTACTTGCAAATGAAAGTTTTTTTCATGGGTACAACACAACCCCTTTCACAAAGAAAAAAAAGTAATGTTCCTTTAACAATGTGAGAGCATTATTTGTCTTGATTATTAGCAGCACGGCGTTACAAGGTGCCCAAAATAAGGTTCTGCTGAGATGGGCTTAACAGCACCGAAATAGTATCATCCTTGCTTTAAGGAAAAAATCTGTCTTTGGAAAAAGTTGAATAAAAAAAACTGATAGAAAATCTAATATCTAATGACTTTTCTAGTCGTTTCTGCTCTCGTGGGATGGGTCACCTCCCCAGAATTTGTGCTTTGTTGTGTCTGTATCTATTGTCACTCGAATCTTTTTAGACCGAGCTTTGATTTGGACACCCACGCCATTCTTGGTCTTTGTGTCATGGAAAATGGATGATTTGGCAGTCCAATATCATGAAATTACGCTGTTACGTGCACACCTTTTCTAATACGCTGTTACATGCACGTCCTTTCTACGCAGTCGAGAGTATCACCCAAAAAAAAATACGGATATTCAGTCATACGGACAATCTCAAGGTCGTTTTAAAACCACGGTCTATATTACTCTAACGTACGGAATATCTGTTTCGCTCCTTTCAATTTTTCTATAAAAGAAAACTTTTGAGATGGCTATTTGTCTGTCCGCCCACACTTTTTCTGTCCGCCCTCAGATCTCAAAAACTACTGAGGCTAGAGGGCTGCAAATTGTTATGTTGACCACCCACCCACCAATCATCAAACCTACCAAATTGCAGCCCTCTAGCCTCAGTAGTTTTTATTTTATTTAAGGTTAAAATTAGCCATGATTGTGCGTCTGGCACCGCTATAGGTGCCAACAACACAGACCACCACCGGGCTGTGGCTGAAAGTTATGGGCCGCGACTGAGAGTTTCATGGGCCGTGTCTGAGAGTTTCATGCAGCATTATACGCTGTATACAGAAAACTCGATAGCGCCGAAGAAACTTCCGCGCATTTTTTGCTTGTTTTTATTGTCACCGTTGGGGGTGTTCCATGATAATTTTTCCATTTACATGGAAATTTATCACCGCGTTGGTTGCCTCAAGACGCAAGGGTGCCACAGGAAGCGTTATTTGATTTTCAAGGACGTACGGATAAGGGCTTCCAACTGTTGATTGGGCTTATTTGCTATCTGCAAGTAGGCCTGTGTCTTGGCGAGTGTTCCTAGAACGATCTCGGGAAAGGGATTTTTTTTTTAAATCCATTTTTCCTCTGACGAATTAAACAATTAACTGCGTACTTGGTAAGTAATCAGCTGTGGTGGGTTAGCGCGGGTCTAGCAAAGTCCTCCAGAAGAATTGCTGGCGAGTTTTATGTTTGATATTATGTATGTGCAAAAAAGCAGTCGAAATTTTAGGACGATAATTGATCGAAGAAGCCTTGCACATACCACGAACTTTCAAAAGACTGTCCGTGTGTCTAGACGTAACTGCAGTTAGCCAGTGATAACCTCTCTCTCTCTCTCTCTCTCTCTCTCTCTCTCTCTCTCTCTCTCTCTCTTCCATTCTTGACTGGAGCACATTTTGACACGAGCCTTGCCTCTCAGATTTGAGAGTCACTCGCTATTATTTTTAGTCTGAAATTATATTCTGAAATTTGGCCCGTCGTAATCCGTGCTCTAATTTACATATAGCAACCTGATCACAGATATGCTTGCTAAAAACTGGAAGTATAACACCACTTTGCACCACTCCCTCTAAGGGGGGGGAAGCCCTAAATACCACATATCTGTCAATCACATCCAGTTATACACGTTAGTGGTTGCGGGGTGGGTGGATTTCAATAAAACTCATGATGACATAAAAAAAAGGAACGTCTTTATAGAAATAATAAAATAACGACGGCAACCCTACACACACATACACGCACGCGCGCGAGCGCAAACACACACACACACACACACCCACACACACACACACACACACACGCACGTTTGTAAAGCATGCCGATACCAAGAAACTGTACATAACATTTTGCACGCAAACATAAAGAATGAAAAACACAAAGTTTAACGTTATCGTCATTGCCACTTACTGTAACTATTTCAAGAGGTTCATTTTATGCACGTATTGTAGGTATTCTGAAATAAATCAATAAATAAATACTCCTTTTTAAATGTAGGGACACATTAAATACAGAATTCTTCACCATCCAGCGTGACTAATCCTCGGGGCGATCTCATCTCGTATTCCTCAGCTAATGGACGATTGGTATTCCGTGATTGGACCCTTCCCCCTAGCCCTAATCATCCTTCTTCATTCATCTCTAATGTAAAATGAATCCCTGATAATCATCGCTTAAGAGGGGACGGAATTCCAAGTGTCGTAATTTAAACAGATAAGCGAACGAAAGTGAATTCCTGTTGATACGTTGGAGAGTGGAATGTAAATTTAAAGTGAACTTGCCTTTTTAGGATTACTTTTTATTATTTTGTTTTGGGATTACTTTGCTTATAATTATGCTCCCGCTTGAGGATTACTTAATGATGATGTACCCGTTTTTTATTACTTCCTCGGTTCTAGGTATTTTGACTCCCAGAACTTTGACCCCGGTTTATTTCACTCGGTAAATTGAGATCCGGTTTCGGTTAACACCCGGTAATTTGACACCCAAAAGAAGCAAACGGCTTATCTATGAAGCATAATTTTTTTAAATAGCTTATGGAAATTACCTTATTTAGGAAATGGAAATTACTTCATTTGAATGCTTAGTAAGCTGAAGGCTTAGTTTACATCTTCTTAATTTTTTTTTTATTCAAATGTATCAGTAACATTTGGCAGCTGAATCCGAGCTCCTGACGGTATAAAGACATTTTTTATAACCATGCCTCGTCCCATTCAGAGCATATGGAGGAAAGAAACTCGTAAATGAGTTTTTTTTATCTTTTATTATAAAAATACAATTACATTTCAATACATTTACGAAAGACAGAAAACAAACTCTGATGGATAAAAAATTGATTGGAAGTGTTAAGAGTTGTAAAGGGCGCCTGTTACTGTATGTAGATGTTATGAAAAAAAAAAAAGTCTTTATTCCGCCTGAACCTCGGATGCAACTGCCAGATGTTGCTGTTATACTTGAATAAACAAAAATAATATGTAAACTAAGCCTTCAGCTTACTAAGCAATCAAATTGCGCCATTCCCATTCCCTGAATAAGGTAAGTGCCCTAAGCTATTTCAAAAAATTATGCTTCCTAAATAAGTTATTTTCTTCTTTTAGATGTCAAATTACCGGGTGTTAAAGAACCCGGACCTCAAATTAACGGAAGTCAAAATACCGGGGTTGAAATCACCGGGATCAAACAACCAGGAGTGTACTTACCATCCACCACTTTCTCTGTACCTCGTGATGCGTTGGAGACTGGAATGTAATTCTGAGGTGAATTTAAAAGGTAGTTTCTTTTTTTTTCAATCTGTGCCTTTTTAGGATTGGTTATTTCTTTTTATCAGTTCCTGTTAGATCTCCTCTTTCTGTATTTCCCTTTACTTCCTCTTACTTCTTCCTCATGAACACAACATTCTTTGTAAGCTTGAATTTCAAGTCAGTGGCCCCTTTGGTGGGCTTGTTCCGTATGAATAGGTTTCATCTTATGAATAATAATAATAATAATAATAATAATAATAATAATAATAATAATAATAATAATAATAATAATAATAATAATAATAATAATAATAATAATAAAATTTGTTTCTGATTCTGTTTTGATTTGGGATTAGTAAATGATTTTCTACCCGTTTTGGATTACTTTGTCTATAACTCTTTTTCTCTTTGGGATTACTGCCTTTATAATTCTAGTCCTGTTTAGGATTACTTTATCTGTAATTATTGGTCTGTTTAGGATTATTTTCTCTCTAAATCTGGGCCTCCTTAGGATTTATTTTTATATAATTCTGATTCAGTCTGATCTCACTCACTTTGTTTATAATTCTGCGCCCATTTACGTACATTTAGCTACGTTGTCTATAATTCAGCTTCCGATTAGATATACTTTGTTTGTAAATCTGAGCCTGCTGAGGTTTTTAACGAAGTTTGTTCATGGATATAACACATTCTGTGCCAAATATCTGGGCTTGATCTGTGTTTTTCAAGAGTTGGCAATAATGTGCGTTTGATGTCACTTGGTTGTTTTTACTTGTTTAGTATTTTTCATCCTTGTTTTCTCATCCCTCCTTTGTATACAAATTTCCTAAAGTGTAGTATATATAAATCATCTTTAAATTATACTTAACAGTTTTATTATGTTTTCTTATTTCACGTCCTAAAAGGACAAGTCACCTATGAATTCATTGCATTCTGTTGGTTTTGTAAAATGGGCTTTCTCCTTATTCGCGAAGGATTTCAAAACTATTATACTAACAGGTATAGTGTCTTTGCTTGTACTTTCAAGATTAGTTCCATACCATGGAGTGGAGTGGGAAATTTGTCTTAAAGAGATTCGTGCGTACTAGGTCTCGGAGCGCTGGAGTAGAAGTGTTGAGTTGACATTAGGGAGTTTGGAGTTCGATTCTTGTGCACGTCTCTGACTTTGACTTCTAAAAATGGTAACTCGAGAATTAATACTGTTTCGTCATGTATAGCTTTCAAGGTTCAATTCTGGCGTTGGTTAAACAATATTTTTTAGTGCGCGTAATGCATACAGCGACGTTATTTTATTTATGGTAGTATTTTTGTTCCTATGTACGTACAGGTGTAAAGGTAGTATTCTTTCATATATTAAAGAAGAGCAAATCTTAATTTTGTACATTTATAAATAATGCAGGTGGGTGAAAGAAAGGTAGCATATATATATATATATATATATATATATATATATATATATATATATATATATATATATATATATATATATATATATATATATATATATATATATATATATATATATATATATATATATATATATATATATATATATATATATATATATATATATATATATATATATATAAATTTGACTCACATCAGGATCGAACCCAGGTCTTTCAAATGAAAGACCAGACCGCTGACAACCAGGCCACATAAGTCATAATAGAAGTTGGAACCTGAGTACCACTGTACTTAAGGCATTACCTGGGCAGGCTAACTTCTTGAATACCAGCGTGTTTTCCCCAACTTCCCGACTCAGCAATGACCCAATTGACAGCATTTCATTGAATTATCCCTTCTGAGTGAGTATGATAGAATAATCAACACACAATCACGTGTGGAAATTTATTTCTGCTCCACACGTGATTGTGTGTTGATTATATATATATATATATATATATATATATATATATATATATATATATATATATATATATATATATATATATAATATATATATATATATATATATATATATATATATATATATATTTTATATATGTATATGTATGTATGTATATATATATATACATATTTTAACTTTTATGTAGGACGTTATTACGTTCATCGTCATCGCATCATTTCCATATATTTATATATATATATATATTCCAATATATATATATATATTTTGAGAATCAGGATACCAGAACAATAAATCAGGATACTAGAAACAATAAGCCCGTTTTTAAGTTTTGCTCCAAGTTTCTCTCTCTCTCTCTCTCTCTCTCTCTCTCTCTCTCTCTCTCTCTCTCTCTCTCTCTCTCTCTCTCTCGTCCTACAAGACACTTCCTGCACCTAAGACCCTCAGATTATTAAGGGGCAACAGTCGAGAGCTTTTCCATCAGGGCGGTATTGTAAGGGAGGATCAGTTCCAACTCGAGTAGACACTTTCAACTCTCCAAGAATACGTTCTGATGAGCCACATCCTCCAGGCCCCTCTCCTTGGTTGAGTCCGGGGTTTGTGGGGGAGGGAAGGGGGGGGAGGGGTTTGGTAACTTTTCTAAGGGGAAAGCGTCGTAAAATAAGTTAGAGAAGCTGTTCAACGGCCATTTTTATCTTAACTGTTTTACATGTATTCAAACTTCGTGGAACTTTACTTGATGAATTTATGGACATGGGGCACCCATATATATATATATATATATATATATATATATATATATATATATATATATATATATATATATATATATATATATATATATATATGTATATATATATATATATATATGTGTGTGTGTGTGTGTGTGTGTGTGTGTGTGTGTGTGTGTGTGTGTGTGTGTGTGACAGACCATGGTCTGTCGTTTCCTACACACTAGTTATTCCTTTTCATTTTCTTATTTTCTTTGAGCTCCTTTTTCATTTTTTTACACGTGGACATGCTAACTGACATGCTAACTGGCCATAGCAATATAAGAAGAAATATGGTATGAATAAATTCATTATATATATACATACATATATATATATATATATATATATATATATATATATATATATATATATAGATAGATAGATAGATAGATAGATAGATAGATAGATAGATAGATAGATAGATATGTATATGCATACTTTTTTTTTCATCCAAACCACAGAACTGAATTTTGCTTCTACAGCACGAAAATTAAACAAATAAATAAGATTAACAAAAATCATTTAACTTTCAGAGATGCCCTACGGGAAGGTGCCAGTGCTTTATATCGACGACAAGCCCCTGAGTCAGTCGGTGACGATCTGCCGCTACCTGGGCAGGATGCACAACCTGTACGTGGATGACCCTTGGGAATCTGCCATCGGCGACGAAGTGGCAGACTCCGTCCATGATCTCCTGCCACACGCTGCCCAGATGGTCTATGCCAAGTGAGTTCATTTGTTCATCTGTTTATTTTCTCATTATTTATTTTTATTTATTTATATTTTTTTTTACTTGTTATACAGATGGGTTATAAACAAATTAATTTTTCCCCTCCCTTTTAGTTAATTTATTTAATCATTCATTCATTTATTTTTCACTTAGGTCTTTATTTATTCACCCCGTAGTAGGCGGGGTAGTCCCGTCAGTGCACCTCATGCGGTGCACTGTAGGCATTGCTTTAGGTTCTTTGCAGCGTGCCGCCGGCCCCTAGCTGCAACCCCTTTTACTGTACCTCCTTTCATGTTCTCTTTCTTCCATCTGCCTTTCCACCTTCTCCTAACAGTTGATTCATGGTGCAACTGCGAGGTTTTCCTCCTGCTACACCTTTCAAACCTTTTACTGTCAATTTCCGTTTCCGCGCTGAATGGCCTCATAGGTCCCAATGCTTGGTCTTTGGCCTAATTTCTATATTCAATTCAATTCATTTATTTATTCATTTAATATTTGTTTGTTTTTGTCCTGATTTCTTATTGTCTGTTATAGAGACTGGTTTTAGAACAGTAGCTGTAAAATATTCATCTTTTCCTCTCTGTTAAATATTTAATTTGTCTATTCACTTATATATTATTCACTTTATTACTTATTTGGTTTTTTTATGCTTGTGTCAGGTGCACCTTGTCATGATTTCTTATTGCCTGTTATAAAGATGTGTTTTATAAAAGTAGATATAAAAAAAATCACCCTTTTTCCCTTCTCTGTTACCTTTCTCATTTCCGAGTCTTACTTCCACTATTTCTGTCATAGAAATGATCACATGAATGATACGCTGGTTAACTTTATGAATGAGAATTAAGCAACGAAGTTGCGAACAGTGACATAAATTTTAAAACAAAAACTGAGTAGGTCTGGAGAAAAAAACTTGAAATGTCAATTGTTGAATGAGAATGAACTAGTTATCGACTTGAGAAGTAAATCCCACTTCGATATTACAAATCACACGCGTCCTCCCTCCCTCTCTCAACAGAAACGCTGGAGACGCCGAAAAAGCGAAGATGTTGGCCACAGAGTTCTACACCAGCACCCTGCCGCCTGTCATGAGAGAACTGGACCGAAGACTGGAGGGGCGGGAGTGGTTCTGTGGCGATAAGGTGAGATTTCCCCGTAGGGGAGTAGTGCCGTCAGTGCATCTCACGCGGTGCACTGTGGGCATTACTTAAGGTTCTTTGCAGCGTCCCTTCGGAACCCTAGCTGCAACCTCTTTTCATTCCTTTTACTGTACCTCCGTTCATATTCTCTTTCTTCCATCTTTCTTTCCACCCTCTCCTAACAATTGTTTCATGGTGCAACTGCGAGGTTTTCCTCCTGTTACACCTTTCAAACCTCCTTTACTCTCACTTTTCCTTTCAGCGCTGAATAACCTCATAGGTCCCAGCGCTTGGCCTTTGACCTAAATTTTGTATTCTCTCTTATAAGGTGAGAGTTGGTCAGAATCTGAGACGCAGACACTGTAGAACCTTACTGAAAACGCTGTAGCGCTGCAGTTTACCTGAAGCTCTGCAATAATATTCATTTGAAGATGATTAGTTTATATATTTATCAACGTACCGAGAGCATTTTTACTCTGTTACTTTTGCGACATTGTGATTTGTGCAGATGTGGAGAATGAAGTGGCCCTTGATCCTCGTTTTATCAAAGCAGTTTCATAAGGTCTGTTATTTGTTTTTTCTGTGCTCCTTGGGTATCAGGTCTCATACATGAATATATTATTTTTTCCAATCATCGGAACTTTTTGGGATTAGCTGTAAATATTGCTAACAGATGATAATATTGCTCACAGATGATAATATTGCTCTTGGAGAAGCTATTCGGCCAAAGGATATTATATTAATCTTTGAAACTTGTTTGTCCTATGCATTTCATGAATTACTCTGGGACGGATTTTGTTTTTGTGAAATTATGTGAAGAACCCGAAGCAAACAGATCTTTGCCTGAGTTACTCGTTAATGTTCAAGATTGGTAAGCCTTGTTTGCTTAGTACTGTAATAGCCTTCTGAGCATCAGTGTTACGTCTGTTATGTCAGAAGATTCTGGAGATGGGTCCCTGTTGTCCTGTCAGATTACTTTAATGATAAGAATTGTTATTTCTTTTTTAAGGAGATCGTGATAAACAATTGAACACGAATTTTAACGTGTTGTGAAATGCCTGTACTTTAGATAAATATTTATATTTTTCCAAATATTGTAAACTTCAAATCTCAGTTTTCCTTGCATCTCTAAGGAAAATTACATTTTTGTAATTTTATGAAGGAATTATTACACATCCTGTCTGGAAGTCAGTCACGACCAGAATGTGAATTGAGTGAATATTTAATGAAATGGACTCATGACGTTTCACTTTTCATACAGAGTTTGCTGAAAAGATAAATATGCAAAAACAAAACCAAAAACTCTCAGAAATTACCACCTCTTACTTTCGTTAAGGATTTCTGGCCAACCCAGTGAGATTTGAGTTATTTTAACTGTGTTGTTCACTTACTGTCACTAATCGATAGTAACCCTGGAGTAATGTGTATGACTCCGAACTCTCTTTATTAGATTCTCAACTCTCTCTAACAGATTCTCAACTCTCTTTATCGTATTGAAAATTACGTCTTTAATTATTGCTCCTTGTCATCACAATGAGTTTTGGAATTTTTCTTTTAGTGGTTTTTGCAAGCTCTTTGAAAATATTATCATTACTATATTAATTAATCCTAATTAACTAATTGTAGCTGCTAAAAAGTAATATAATTACATTACATAATCCTAATTAAGTTCTTGATTCCGCAGATGACGTGGTCAGACGTATTCGTTGCCTGTTACCTCAGTCAGCTGAGCGCCCATCACGAGGGCTCCCTGGACGCTGTTCCCAGGCTGAAAGCACTGGTCGAGAAAGTTGTCAAGATCCCCCAGATAGAGAAATGGATCAAGGAACGTCCTGACACACCTATGTAAACCTTCCTTGGATTCGTAAACAGCCATTGTACTTCTCCACACTGCTGATGAGCACTGACTCTTGATGGACTGGCTTGAAGAGCTTGCATGAACTTTGCTGGAAACGAAAGTCGAAAGAACCACTTCAGTTTGATTTGACGGACGGCCCTCCTTGCCCTTAGAAGGCCACAGGTAGAAGAGTAACATGTTTCGCGGGCTTTCTGACGGCGTCTCAGCCTTGACTTGTAACGATCCTGACCTGGACTTGGTACTGTTGGTTGGTCAGTGTGAACTGCAAACCTTTTGATGGTAGGGTGAAATAGTCACGCAATAGCAGTGATGGAATAATTTAAACAACATTTTGGATGTAGTGTCTGTGACAGTAGAGACACAGTCTCCTGCTCAGGCAAAAGAGGTAGCTGCATAAAATGAAAGCTTCAAATCGAAAAGTAGTATGCAGTTCGCAACAGGGAAATGTAGTCAATAGGTAGCTGGCTCTCACGTGCATGTCTCAATTTTCTGCCAAAACTTTTTCCGTTTCAAAATGCATCACTGTTATTTTTCAAGACAATTTTTGAGTCCGTTTTATGTTACTGTCAGGTAAAATCAGCATCTAGTGATTTGATGTTCTCTCATCATTTGAGTCTTAGGTGACAACTAAGTTCTACAACAGTATTAAACTCATAACAGTTCATGTCCTAAACAATGAAGTCGTAGATTTTATTTTTGTGTTCGCTCTGTGTTGACTCAAATAGATTGGTGTTTCCCCTTCGGAAAATACGTCACTGCCTGGCTTCACAGTGGGATGTATTAGATATATAGTGTTCATTGCTTCATCTCTTCTTGGCCTCTCGTCTGTGTGTTGCCATGTTGATATAATAGTCATTCTAGTGTGTTGCAGGTTCTTTTATGGTAACTGGAGCTTTGGCTTCCCTGGCATTGTTTAATCATTTTCTTGTGGATATTAAATCAAAGTGAGGTGTCGTCGTCATTTGTGAAGAAGAGATGTCATAGCTCTTTGCCCCAGACTCTTTAACATATCAGTGAGAAGCAGACCCTAAATGTTTGTTGGTCTGAAGGAGTCATGTGCTGACAAGGAGGACTGCTCTAAGTGCAAACAAGGAATTCTTAATTTACCGCTGAAATGGATGCAGTCATCTCTCATAGAAGAACCTACAGTAAACAAAACAAAACAAAAAAGAAATAAACAGCTTGTGCCTATGGTTTTTGATCCAAGAATACAACGGGAAGTCTAGGCATTCTTGGCTATAGAGGGTACATACATACACTTTACACTTTTACTGTGATGTAATGACATGTATTGTCCATGTGATTTTTGCAGGAAGAAGACTAATATATGCCTTGAGTCTCCGAGCTTCCTGTCAGAGTTTAACGAAATTCTTAAAAGTTTCCAAAAGGATATTTTTATAATGAAGACCTTTCAGTACTTGTAATTGTTGGAAATGTCAATTATTTTTCCTCCTGTACCAGTCATCTAACTGTCACCGTAAAAGTAATCTTAAGTACCAACCTCTTCAGAGAAGGCTAGAATTGACAGCGCCATCTGTCGGAGTGAGTTTCGTGTACAGTGAAACGTCTGTAGGTGTTGGGATCCTCTTTCAGTTAACCGTGTTGCTGGAGGTTTAATCGAAGCTTCAGGAGGTGTTCACGTATCGAGCATTAAAGTAACACAATCAGGTCAGTGAAGTATTTTGACTCAGTGTTTGAAATCTAAAGTGAGTTTGAGAGTAAGCATGTCAATTTTTTGTCACTCAGCTACATTAGTACTGTCTATACAGTACATATAATATTTGTGGTTGTCACAGCGTTACTGACAATTAAGATCTGTCACGTTTGCAGTTTAGGCTTTTATGTCATATGCAGTCTAGACCCATTATTATGTCACTAAAATGTGCAGTCAAGTCAGATTTAATTAAATTTAACTTTCAACTAAATAACAAAGTTTTGAATTTACAACAATAGCATGTAAAAGTACTCATGGAGCTCAAATACGTTTTAACAATGCACTGCCAAAAATATTTTCTTTCCCATCATAATGAATGTTATGCTTAATTCCCTGGCCCTAATTTGCACGATGTCAAGATTTGGTAGAAATGCCGCAGGCATCTTTAGTTCAGGCTGTCGTATTCATTACGAACACCTGAACTTTAGCCAGGGAAACTGTTTGGATGGTCCAGTATAACAGAGACACGTATATAAATGCCCGTTTAACATAATAACCAGTGAATTTCCACATAATTATGTGATTCTTGACAAGCCAAAAAGAGGCAGGAATGCATGCTTCATAAATTACTGGAAAACAAAGGCCGTCAATGGCACTAATTCCTAGTTAAGCATCATGTCTTAGGACGAGTTTGAAAATGGTGGGATTTCTTTATGAAAATAACACAGAGTAAGAAAAGCAACTGTCTCTTGAGTAATTGAAGGATTCCAGGAGATATGGACCAAGAACTGAGTTTATTGCTGGAATATTCTGCTCACTTAAACACATTCGACCAGCTTTCTTTAAATCTAACTAATTGCAAATCCTGTGCTACCTTTAGTGATGTGACTTTGGCTGACCTGCCAAGTCTGCAGTTGAAGGAAATACAGTACAGTACTTGTTAAGATAATGTACTTGAAGGTAGCTTTCTTCTGGGTAAATGTAAAGAACGTTACAGGCCACTGACCTTACCAGCTGCAAAGGCAGTGCACTGTGACCTGTAATCGAGTATTTTCTGCTCTTTAGTCAAACATTGGGTCAAACTGTCATCACTGTCGTTTTCAAGAGAATGCTTTGTTTACTTGCATTTAAACTCAAAGGAACGTGAAACGGAGAATAAGTAGATGCTGTGGTGTGTTGCTTGATCTTTCATAGAACAGAATTAGTGTCCACATTAACCACCTTCCAGTAAGTCATTCCTGTGTGCGTGTGTGTGTGTGCGTGCGCGCGCTTGTATACATGTGTAAACCTTAGGATAACTCAGTGTACTGCCGCAGCCAAATCAGCTCAAATTGTTGAATAGGGTTCTCCCTCGATCTTAGTCAGACTTCTGATATTGCTGAGAAATGTCATTGCATAGTGATGGTTGTTATGGACTCTGTCTTCAATCAAGCCTTTGTTTTTCCTGGAGATAACTCTTTAATACCCTGTTCCTGATTAAACCTTCCTAACTGAAAAAAAAAATCTATTTTGGTGCCCTGTTTAATCAATTGCAATTTTTTTCCTTCAAGAACATGTTATTTTATTTACTCGTATTCATTTATGGTTAATTTTAGGGTTTCTTCCTTTTGGAAGAATCTAATTTCTTACAGTACATGCCACATTTTTGTTGTCATTTTAACTCCTTCGTGCATTCCTTTCACATTACAATTTACATTACCTTGTGCTCTCAGTTACTAAAGCACTTTTTACTGATGCTTTTGTCATATTCATCAAGTTGAGACTTTCTTATTTCACGATCAAATTTAAACCTTCAAGCTACATTCACGAGTCTTTGAGCAGTTAGCTCTGTTGTAGAAATAACAGCCGTGGGAAATTTGTCCTCTCTGCGCCCTACTAAATTTAAATTAATGTGTAAGCTGTAACATTAGCCATCCTAATTGTGATTTGTCTGATGTAATCTGTGTATAGTGGTGACTTATACACGGTGTCATGTGCCTCGTTAACTTCCATTAATTTTCTTTTGTATATGAAAATAAAGCAATGTACGTATTGAAGACGTTTTACCATGGTGTAAAATCTTAAATGTTTCAGTTCTCATTAGACCGTTGCTGTGAAGCGTCACTTTTCACTTGTAAGGTTTAAGGTGTTTTAGAATTAAAAATCTTACTGTATGTCAGAGCTATATAGCCCAATATGTCAAGGGCTTCTCCAAAACGATAAAGGACCGGATGGAATATTTTTCTGAGAGTATCATCCATGGTATGTATTAAGAACTTTCCATAGAACGAAGACTTCTACTTGAAAATCCAGAATTCACCAGAGAATGCCATGAACGCATGACGAAGACTGTCATAGATTTCGTCTGTGATTGCTGTATGACCTAGCTACAGTAGACGACAGGCTGAGCATTGTGTTGGAGAAGAGTTTTTCTACCGAGTGTGAAAGAGGCACACATCAACAAGTATAGCCACTTGTCTTGAGATTTTGTAAAGATAGCTAGGGGTTAGTGCAAAATAATTGGGCTGTATGCAAAATCGTCTTGAAATAGCGTTGGGGTAATGGGATTACAATGAAAAGTATAGGATTTGGTTCACATGTAAGGGAACCTGTTTTTTTTTTTTGTTAAGATGAACCTTTCTTGGTTTGGTCTAGAATCATACCTCTAAGTGCTTCAGACTTATTAAAGTGATAGCAGTTTACCTGTTCATGATGAAAACAGCACTGACAAAACGGTTAAAAAGTTTGAAGTTACCACACTGAAAGCTTAACGTACTGTATGATATTTAATGTATAAAAGAAAAGTTATAAAAGAATAAAAAAGTGAAAACAGAAGCAATTATCGGGCAACCTGCAAGTAGGTGAATTAAATATTTACAATTTTATCAAATGCTAGTTAAAAGTTTTTAACGATGTCTGGCCTAAGGTATGAATAGACAACAATTAAAGAAAATAAATTTGCAAATTATGGTTAAGGTAAGAAATTCTATAAATCTGCTTGTGAGCTGTTGAACAAATGAAGAGTTGGTAATTAAAAATTTAAGCACGGCTGAACATGCAGGAAAGAAAATTGATGGGAAAGGTACAGTAATTCCATTTTAGTTTCCCCTATTGGATTACTGTAAATGCATTAATTGGGATTCAGTACAGTAATTACCAGTAGCCGAAAATGTCATGTTGTGTGTAGTGACTGTGTGAAATCTGTTAGCTGATACGAAAACGGTGCAAGTTACTGACACAAACAGCTTAGTATCTTGGTAGAGAAAAAAAAAAGAAAACATGAAATGAAATCACTGAAAGAAGTAAACTGAACGATTGGTAGTTATAATTGGTCTGGTAGCTTCTGTTCCTGGCTTATAGATGTTACCTAAAAGTATAGTAGTCTCCTACAGATCTCTACTTATGAGGAGTGTTATGTTTAGCATCAGGGTTGTCAATAATTGTTTTTTCAGTGTAAGATCCTGTTTGCTGTAGTTATGCTTTCATTACTTGTATGTTGGTGATAATACTGTAGTGAAATGTCGGTCCATCACGCGCATTGTCAGGTTCTACTGTGCAGTTTCTCACCCGAGCGAAAAAAATGTTACTTTTCTGCCAAGAATTATCTTTTCAGTTCGAGCAAAATATAATGGTTGCATGTGCATGTACATCAGTGTGCAAAGTTTATCCTCATTTCCCAAGCAACTTAGGCGCCCAGCTTCAAGTTAAGTCAGTCATTTCCATTATGCGTGAAGTATGTTGCTTTCTCATTAAATATATATATATATATAAAAAAATATATATATATATATATATATATATATATATATATATATATATATATATATATATATATATATATATATATATATATATGCCTCAGTAACAGAGTATAGTTTTGGTCAAATTAAAGGAAACCATTTGAAGACTGGCGACAACCCGTTCTCAGATATTTTGGCCAGTAATGTATTCACTACCTCTGTCAAGGAATACCTTCATATTCAAGGTAGGCAGACTGTTTCTGGATGAAGATGGTTTTGTATTCACTGTCATCAAACTTTTGGCATTATTTCACTAGACTGTATTGTAAACAACTGCCATCCCCCACTAGACTTTACAGCATAAGAGTTTCAGGGATCCCATTGTAGGTACAGTACACTGGCAATTACAGTATAGATGTAATTTCCACAATTGACAACTTCAGCAGTTGTATTTAACAGGTGTGAAGGCTCTGATTCCTTACATGGTTAATTGACTATTCATGTACTTCTCTGCCATGTACCAAACTTTATCAAGTCTTGAATGTAGTCAAACTGATCTCATGCAAGCAGTGATTGTGTTCTGATTATGAAGGTGCGTTTTTGTTATTTTGAATATCTGTAGAATTGCATCACGTGTGCTCTTTATGTAATTGCTGAAATTACATGTAGTCAACTGTATTTGTGCTTAGTAGTTAAGAGTGGTAACAATTACATGCATTTCCTCTTTTGCCTTACATTAGTGTGTGCTGTGTATTATTAAAAAAAAAAAGTAACAGCATACTGTATTTCAACATATTGATGTCTAAACTTTTCATCTCCACTTCTCAACAACCACTTGCCTCTAAGTATTTTAGTAATAATTGAGTTCTGTGCATTGTCCTGCACAGTCCACAGGCTACTACACAGCACTGTGTTCTTTCCTTTTAATGATTTCCATTAGTTCCATTTTGTGACCAAATCTGTCTTGGGCCTGTCTTTGCAGTCTTTTAGCGTTTTTGTTTCATGGTTGATTTGCACGTAGCTAACTGACTTTTATTTGTGGAAGTGTATTTCAGTAGCCAGAAACCCACGATGTGCTTTAATTTTGATGGAAGCTGTAATAATGAAATTCAGGGAAACAAACATAAATCAGCAAAGGAAAAGAGAAGCCCACTAAACATTTGTTGATGTACGCTGAGGAAAGTTTGTGTTAAGCATATGAAACTTTATGGGTGCATTGTATGTATGTAAAAAATTTGCCGTAGTGTAAAATTATTGTGTTACTCAATATGATTTTCTTTATATATTGGTATATCTTATGTTTGTCATGAATGTTGTAATTTTAGAATTCATAACTCGTTCCAGAAATACAGGTGATAGTATAAATCGTAAACATGACTTCGGTATGCAAGTAGTAATTCACATAGTATAGTGTACCATGGACTTTGAATTTAGATTAACTTAACGTTGTTTATCTGAATTGAGAATTGCATCATCGCTTAAATATTATCCATTTATCTTACAAAAGGTAAACTTACATGCAATCCTCTCCCATGAGAAAAAGAAAATCTTAAAAAAAAAAATCGTTGGTAAATTCATTCGAGTTCCACTTATAAATCCTTACAGCCATGAGAACTTTAAGCTCAATGGTATAGCTAAACTACCGAATGATAATAGTTATCAATGTTACTATCATGAGAATAGTGGATAGTTCGCAAGTGGCTGTTAGTCAGTTATGGAGTGATAACTCATTAGGCATCACTGAGATCGGTGCATTGAAAATGTCGTTTCCTCGAGTTACATGGTCATAGCTTGCTGGAATTAGATCAGCAATCCTCCCTCTTTCCACTCTTCCAATCAATTTAATATAAACAGCTGCTGGCTCTACATGCTGTAGCCTTATAAGCGGCCTTATTAAATCAAGAAGTTGACAGAAAGGGCAGCTCTGTTGAGGCCATTCATACAGACCAAAGAGAACTCTTGGAAGTGTCACAGATTACAAAATAGTGGGAACTACTACTTTTTTTTTTTTATAAGTGAGCTGAACTCGAACATGCTAGAGCATTAGCCATGTAAATGAATTCATTTCATTTTCAGCTTCTGTGGAAAAGCAGATCTACGCATCTGTGTAGATGGCTTCAGAATTGTGGAGGTCAGTTATGCTTAGAAATATCAACAGTAAGTTGAGGGAGTTCTTTTGGCAGAACAGTGTCAATTTTTGTACATGACTGTCCTCCTTATGAATTTACTTTCAAGTAATTTATGTCTTTGTTTACCTTTAAAAGAGTGGAATGTTTGATTTTGCAAAATTGTTGTATCTGTGAATGGAAAGTTACTTCCTCATGATCTTTAATGAAAGGAAAAGAATAGAAAGTTTACTTTAGAAAAAAAGAAAATTATGCTTGGAGATCTATGAAATACTAGTGGTCTGGTTAAATTACTTAATAATGTATGATTCGACAAAACTTCATAATTTCAAGGAAAATGGCACAGCATATTGCCATTCATTCTTTGAGAAGATTTGATTGCATCAGGCGCAAAGGTTCTTGATTTACATAGCTTAAATGTGCAACACTTGGATGTTCATTTAGCAGTGATATTTTATTCAAAAATCCAATACATGGTCACTGGAACTACAGTAAATTTTGTCCCAGCCATGTGACAAACATTGTAATCTGCAATGAAATTTTATCAAGTTCAGATAACTTTGGTTATGAGTCATTTACAGGTAGTTCACAGGGCCGTGCAGAAAATTTAATTTTGATTAATCAATATTTTTTCTGTTTTCTATCTGCTTCTGAATTTTTCTTCAATTTGGTGCTTTAATAACATTTTAAATATATAACTTAATAATCCCTGATCCAAATTCTTTTGGGTGAACTTCATTCACTTTTTAATGCAGTAAACACTGCATGCAGTATTATCCTTGCCTACTAAAACAATATATTGCTTTAAAATACTTGAAGATGTAATTTCAATTTTAATACCAGTATATAAACTATCAGAAAATATTCGAGTGGGTATCATTTGCAAACACATTTGCTTTCATGGTTCTCCTGGTCTATATTTAACCTTTGTTGACTGGTGCAGTTTGAACAAGCCTCGTTTGAAGATTGAAAAGTCACCTACCAAACAGTAGTGTGCTTACACGGCCCCTCACACGTAACTGGAAGCTAACCGCAATTCACAGAAAACGGTCGCTTAAAATATTTTGTGGGAGTAGAAATCTCAAGATGTGCATGTATGTATTAGGTTGTATATGTGGAAAAAAAACAGTGGTAATACATATGTTCTGTGGAGGTGTTACTAAAAAAAAATAAGCCGTGCTTTGCTGAAGTTAAATTATTCACAATTTATTATATAGGTAAAGACAGTCATAGTTTTGCATGAATGAATGATGTAATTTTATAATAAAATCAATATCAAAAACAAATGTCAGTTTTCTGAACCTTATATATATATTTTAGTGAAAGCTTGTACATATATTGGTAATGGGGTATTTTTTCTTTGGGTTCACTTTTAATGTACAGTGCTGTATTTTAATATCATTCAAGGTTCTCCATTAAAAGGTGAGTTTTCTAATAGTCCATGTTTAGGAAAGTGCAAAATAGTTAAAACTACTGTACATTATTACTGTATACAGTTAGTAAATATTTTATCTTGAAATTAATTTAAAGAACAACATTTAGTGTTAGTTTATACTGTATACAGTACAGTATCAAGATAAAAAAAAGTGGGTACAGTACATCATGAACAGATCTGAAATATTTGGGTATAATTAAGCCCTGAAGCTTTTGGCACCTCATATTCTGCGTACTGTACACTATAAAAAAACTTACATCAGTAAAAGGAAATAACACAGGTTAATTATGGCACGTAATATATATCTGAAAAATAAATCCTTGTGGTTGGAACCAAGCACTGGACGATGTTCCAGTGATGGTTTTATTTAATGCCTTTGACTATCCTCTAAATTTGACATAAGCAATTCGACTTCAAAATTCCCCTTTTGATAAAGCTTTACTATGTAGGATAACAGCAAATGAAATCATGTTATTAACAGAGTATTTTGTCCAGTTCATCTACTGCATTTTGCTGTACAGGGTTCAAAATTTATGAAATTCAAATTATTCACAGCTGAATACACGTTGCACTTAGCAAGTCTGTCTCATGTTGTTCACCTGTTAATTGGAGATTAATTTCAAACATCATTTGGAGAACTCTGCAAGTGTTCAAGAGTTACTGGAGAAGCTAGTTTAATGATCATTACCACCATTAACAGTAAACAACCGAGAGACATACCAACAGCTCACATAATGTGAAACGTTTGTGGTATACTGTGTTGTATCTTTGATAGGTTTGTTTCTGAAATAATGGAATGCCCTGCATACCACACACTTATGATGTAACTGAAAAGCAAATGGTAATTGATAGAATTTTTTTGCCAACATGACTTACCCAACAATACATAGTCTCTTGTGCTGTAGCAATTCATTGATGTATTTGTTGGAAGTTCAAGACCATGTGAAACTGATAACAGGAATGTCAAATTATTTAGACCAATAGTATCCATTACGATTCCGTGAACCTATATGAGGATATGGAAAAATTATCACTTAACCCTTCAAGTCCACTAAAGAAAGATAAATTTAAAAAAAAAATTGAGTCTTAAATGTAAAGCCCTCCTAGATAGTGAGAAATGAGATACTGAGTCATTAGTCTGGTTCAAAATACTTTTTATAACCAAACTAAACCACAGACCGCAAGGATGATGAAAAGTGAGATAGCGCAATCAAAAAGTCACATAGAGGATGTAAAGACCTCACTCAGCACCTGATTAAAGATAAAGATAAAATTGACAATTGCTGTCTTAAGGAACTCTTGACTGCTAGACTTGTTGTTGGCAAATAATACAAAAAGTTTTTGGAATGAATGTACTTCTCTTCGTTTCAATACGAACTTCAGCCTTCACTTTGGGTTGACCTAAGCTTTTTATCTGAGCTTGATGAGAGTTTACGAGCAAACTGAGTTGCCTGCAACCATTGAACGTCTTTGATATATCCCAGTAAAACTTGCAGTCTTTGTTTCTTGTGTGCAAGTATTGGAAACCCCAAATACTAGCGTTCATGATAGTTATCCAGAGAACTAAATATGAGGAATAATTGCACATTTATAAATGATTGAGAATTACCAAAGTATTATGAATTTCATTTTCTCTAAAAACAGAATCTCCGTTTTCTATGTTTGTGGTTTTAGGCAACACTAAATGCAAAGCATACAGAGTAACGATTGTAGCGTGTTCCAGGAAAGTGATAAAATCTCGAATACCTATTCATCGACTCTGGATAAAATTAAGTTATTTCTACACCCCATATGGAAAATTATTCTCATTTTAGGAAAGCATGATAGTGTAAATAAGATTCTAACTAAAACAAAGGATTCTAGAAGATTCAGTGCATATTTTAAGGAAATTTAACCGAGCGACCAGATGGACATGATGATTTGTAATATGGGGAATACCATAATACTACTGCCGAGCGCCGTAAGCACGAGGCATAAAGCTAGGAGGTCTGGGGTGAGCTCTCCCCCAGAGGGGTCCAGGGCAGAGACCGGGATTTGAAGGCAATAGAACACATTACCATTATCAAAATTCCAACTGTAGATGCTCAAAATTTTATGATTAAAGAGGATAATTTCATGTCCAAAACCCTGCCACAAAAAAAAAACATAGCCAACCTTAGCCCTTGCCCTCCCTCACAAAAATGGATTTATTTCAACTGTTGTATACAGGTTGAATGATAGAGGAATTTATCAATAAGTAGTTTCAAGAATAAAGAAATTTATTTTGGGGATTTGTCTGATCGCCCAGTAGTCAAAAATTCTTCTTACTAGGTGACAATTTTTCTTCATTGGGCGATCATTTGGTCGCTCAGTTATAATATTAAAATATGCACTGAGAAGATTATCCTCGAAATCTACGTTTATGTATATGAAATATACTCATCCCTTTGTTTGATGTACATATTAAAAGATGTATAAATAATCTTTAGCATCTGCAAAAACCATCCATTACCGAAATGACCTATGAAAGTTGATCGAGTTACTACAGTATTTGAAATAAATAATATCACTTAGACTAAACAATGGTCCGAAATATCCATAAACTTTCAATTAAATCCGTATTAACTGTATAAATATATTTTCGCCATAAACTTTCAATTAACCCGTATTAAATGTATAAATATATTTTCCTTTATGGTGTCAGGCGATTTCATTACTAAAAATTAATCAGTTGCAAAAGAAAAGATCTAAGATCACCAGTTTCAAAAACAAATTATAGACGGCACCACTTGCCGCCTTCCAGGAAAAGTTGAACTGTAGTGTTCCCGCTTCCTTGTTTTAGTTTAGAAGACAAAGGCTGAGTCAGGCTCTCCAATGAAAACTCCTTTAACAGTTTGATTTTTGAACTGTGAGGAACAATTCCGGTGTCTAACAAGTGAGTTATTTTTTTCCCTTCTTGAGTATGAAGTTTTTTCATGTGTGTAAACTGTTTGATTAGTAAGCGTTTGGGCTAAGTTGATTTAGGAGGGTTATAAGTACAATATACAGTAATAGCAAAATGTTTGTGTTCATCTGTGAATACTGGTTTATGGCCAAGAATCCGGGGATTGAGTCAAAGATATTTTGCAGGGCCACATTTCAAAAGGTAATTCCTGTAAGTTTATTCTGCAATGTTGGAATTTAATGATGTTTTACCAAGCCCAATTGCAGTTTTTTGTGTTTTCTCAGGGGCCTTTATCAATTTATCTAGCCTTGATGTTAAGTAAAAAGTCATTATTGTCCTCGGTTTCTTAGTAAGTTGAGAAATGTTGGCATAAATTATGGCCCGAAAGCACCTCGTATTATGCGTTGACAGATCTTCAGTATATTCCGATTTCCGAGCTTCACGTGTTGGTGTTTTATAATTTTTATTACTATGAAAAGCAATGTAGCTATGGCGCTAGAGTACTTACTGAAGTTGTTAATGACCAGAGATAACCATTGTGGATAGTGAGAATATAGCTGGCAAAATTACCATGAAGCATTTTTTGTGCAGGGATAGTGTTTTAAATGTCATTTTTCTAGTTTTGTAACAACTGTTCATTGAAGTTGATGCAATATTGTAGTTTTTTTACGGTGTAGAAATCACGGTTAGCAAAGTTGTCCAAAACCAAGCTGTTCCCTTAGTTATTAATCATTACCTCTGGGTCTATTTTCGAAGACCCTTTATCGGCCCATGAGGCAAGCCCCATTAATGCATCGGTAAGTTTATAGTATTCTAGATTAACTTTTGTCACAATTATTCTCGACCACTTGGGGGAATAAAATCATCCTCTTGAGAAGACAGAAGTATAAAAAAAAAAAACATTACTGAACTCATCACTCATGACCACCTTGCATATACAGTAATGAAGCCAGAAGAAATTTATAGGTAAACGAGGGTTGTCTTGACCGTTTTGGTTGTAATTCAATTGTTGTGGTTATAAATTGATGAAGCAGTTTATTTTTTGTAATTAAGGATTTTATACATATGGCAATAACGTACAGAAGCTAGTTAATATATCTGCTTGCGACATCCACCGGAGGATTTATTTTCTATTTTTAAGGATAAAGGATTCCGTCATTTGCCTTGTAACTATATCCATTTGCAACTATTTTAAAACTACGGAGTTATTCACTTGTGCCGGTTGAACATTGCTGACCGGAGTTTTCGATGTGATAGGCATTATGTCTGCCGGTCGGCGTAAAAAAAGGTGTAAATTTTACGCCTCCATTTTTAAAGGTACGTGGTTTGAAAAATCTCATTTAGATTTTGAAACGGTTATAAAGTTTGTATTACTCTTTGTGCAAGACTTTTTTTCTTATAAAGCGGCATCAGAAGAGTTACAACTTAATAACAATACAATAAACGATTGGTCGTCTTTCTGTCGGGAAGTGATTGTGAATTGGGCGTTTGTACAGAAAAAGAAAATTGGTGGCCCTGGCAAAGTGGTTGAAATTGACGAGGGTAAATTTGGGAGGAGGAAATATAACGTGGGGCGTGTAGTGGAGGCCAGTGGGTCTTTGGGGTAAGTTATGTAGGGAAACAAAAGTGTTTCATGATTCCAGTGGAAGACAGAACCACTGCCACGTTACTTCCCATTATCAAAGGAGTACATAGAGCCGGACACTACTGTAATTTCAGACTGTTGGCGTGCTTATAACTGTTTGAGTAATGAGGATTTCAACATTTGACCGTAAATCATAGTATTAATTTTGTTGATCCTTCCAGCGGAGCTCATACAAATAATATTGAGAGCCTTTGGTGGCTGCAGGCAAAATCGAAGGTACCCAAGTTCGGACGTCGGACATACAATTTTGTGGGTTATTTGTCTGTGGCCTATTTTAAGTCTGTCTACCACCACAGCCATTACCGTTTTCACACCTTCTTCAAGTCTGCAGCAGATTTATACAAACCGACCCCATGAAGGTGAATTATTTGTGTGGTTTTTTTGGCTTGGTGATTTTTGCCATTTTTCCTGCCAGTATATACAAGCCTGCCAAGAATCTTTATAAATCGGATAAGGCAGCAGCGCTGTTCCGCCACCCTTTGCAGTTAAGGCATGTTTGGCTATATTTCAAAATGTGTTTTTCCCCACCTGAAACCCAAAAATCCCAAATTATCCCCTAAATTGTTGTTGCAAATTTGTTTTCCTGCCTCCACCAAAATTATAACTAAAATGCAAGATTTGTCGTGTTTTCAGTACTTTTCACTTTTTGTGTTCATGAAACACCCAAAATTTGGGTGTTTATCATCATAAGAAGTGGTCTAAAACGCTGTTTTAAATATGAAAAATATTACATTTTACTTTTAATTTTGTTTACTTTATGCATGCAGAGTTCTTCTGGACATTCACCTTAAATTCTATTCCACAGACTAGCCATGGCCAAGGAGGGTGTACCATTAATCAGAGTCATTGAAGATGTAGTAGATGACAGAAAATGCATAATCTGCCAGGCTTCTTCATCAGAACCAACATCTACGA
This sequence comes from Macrobrachium rosenbergii, assembly GCF_040412425.1. Lineage (NCBI taxonomy): Eukaryota > Metazoa > Arthropoda > Malacostraca > Decapoda > Palaemonidae > Macrobrachium > Macrobrachium rosenbergii. The sequence continues at coordinate 43,963,607 of NC_089782.1, read as the reverse complement.
CAGAAAATGGTCGAAAACGTGTATGGGAAGCAGCCTCAGTCAGGAAAGACAGTGTTTGTAAGAGATTCAAGGTAATTGGAGATAAGGATTTTGTGTATTATGTTAACAACCAATGTTACAAATCTTGCACTCATAAAAAGACAGTAAAAAAAAAATTAAAAGTAATGTTGTAAACAGTCAGCTGACTGCAGGAAAGGATATATCTGTGCATAGCATGAGATAAAAGACCTCTCCCCGGGAGAAACCAACAGTTCAGTGTAAAATGTATAACCAGAAGTGCCATATGTGGTTTTTGCAAGTATCAAGGGGAATACAGAAAGTGTAGAATTTCTGAAATAGAGCCAGTAAATTCCTTGAAGCAAGTGTTTACTTTCAGGATGAAGTACTCGTATTCACTAGGACATGTAATTTACAAGACATTAATAGTGTGTTTGGTGCTGACTTATACTGTCATAAACCTTGCATTAGTAATTACTTGCTAAAGTATGACCGTGTTAAGACAAAACCAAGTAGTGATCATATCCCTGAAAAGCAAAAGGCATGGAGAAATGTTGCTGAAACTATTGAGAGTGGCCTCTCAAATGGCCTGGGATATGAATTAAGTTTTGTTAGAGACTCCATCAATAAGTATCTTGAGAAACAATTTCCACAATGTAAGCTTAATGTGACAAACCGTGAGGTCAAGCTGCTTTTAGTCAACCATTTTGGCGATAACATTTACTTCTCACAGCCCAAACAAGTAAATAAGCCATTAATGTTTTTCAGTCAAAATGTAACAGTACAGGACGTGGCCCAGACAATTCGATGTACTGATCCAATAGAAGTATGTGCTCAAGAAATACGTAAGGCATTCCTCTTCTATGAGGAAATTGTACAGGGAACATTTTCAAAATGAATAATTGTCAAATATCAATCCTAATACCATGATAAAGTGCCACCTAGATAGCAATGGCCATAAATGGGCATTTTAAAAAAGTTATGAAAAGTTACTGTATGCTTCTGTGTGTTTAGAAAGTAATAAAGTGCTTATTATTTGAATAATATAGTGTTGCTGTGTTGATTGTCAATATATGCCATTCATTCTTTAATATTGTTTGATTTTTACCATTTTTCCTTCATGAGGTAAATCATCAGCTTTTCTCGATTTCTGGTGACATTTTGGGTATTTATGACCTAATATAGCACTAAAAGTTAAAGATTTATATATCATTGGAAGGAGCTCAATAAAAGGAACATTTTGAGTGGTAAACGAGCCTTCTACGTTAATTTTCAAGGGAGATATGGGTATTTTAAGGTCAGGTACCCAGAGTTTACGGGTCGGAATTATCACCCGATATAGTGAAATTAAGCCTAAATTTCTCACTTGCTGCCAGGTTTCAGAAAGTCGTCCCTGATTTTTCAGATAATTCAAGGTGTCTACTGTAAAAGGCAAGTGGGTGAATCAGGGTACATCTCATGCACACGGGAACCCCGCCCCCGGCCAGGTGTAAAGAGCAAAACCTTTCGGCAGTGAAATGTCGCGAGCACGTTGTTCAGTGGTGTCTACTAAGGACTTATGGAACTGCTGTAGACACACTCAATATGCAATGTATAACTCTTTTGGGGGGGATCATGTCAAGATTAACGAACCCACTCACAGCAGGGTTCGCCTTTCTTTACAATAAGATTATTGGGTTCGTCATTCTTTACATAGGAATAATCGGGTTCGCTGTTCTAGACATCTTCGATATCAGACGTTTGTGATCCCCCAGGGGCTAGTACTAAACAAGGCGAAATGCATTTGAGCCCCCGGCCCGGGGCTAGTACTAAACACGGCGAAACAGTGTAGAGGAATCACTGTTTCGCCGTGTTACCAAACTGAAGACTCGTTAATTGAACGAAACCCTTATTTCAAGAAGGGGGTGAGCTAGAAATCCGTTATTGGGAAACAGAATGAAACTTTGGGAGCAAGAAGTTAATCATTCCAAAATGTTTTCATTAGTGTTTTAACCTTTCATATTACCTAAAATCGATTTGAGGGCCATTGCGCTAGTGTACATAGAAATGTTAGAATTTAGTGACTGGTCTGTTTGAAGATATTTCATCCAGTTGAATATAATAGCAATTTATTCATTAACTGAACGCCTTTGTTCATTTAAAATGTTGGCTGATATTTTTTTTCAGCAGAAATCTCGTGGTGCTGTGAACGGATATGTCCAGAATCGTTCTGTGGAAGACGCCAGTCATCAGTTGCTGCTGGTTTCCACTCTACGAAAATACGTAAGTAAAATCCTTTGCCTTTATTCTGCTTACGGGTTCGAGCTTAAAGTCTATACTGGTTTTAATTAGGTAACGCCCATTCTGTATGAACTTGAGTCCGTATTTTATTAGATTAGTTTTGAGTAGGTGGAATTTGAGTATCGAAGTTATTCAACAACGTAATTTATCAAAAGAATGGTATTTTAATCTAATATGATTTAACATCTGTATGATAATTTTCAAGACATCTCGCACTCTAAAAGCCCTGTTCTTTATAATTTGGAGTTACAAGAGATTCAAGTCCAGACCTCTTCAGAGAAAGAGCCCAGGACTCTTGCACTTTAGCGACAGAGGACTGCAAATCAATAATGCGTTTTTTTTTTTTTGTATTAAGTAGTTTCATAAATTATTTGCTATGTCATGGTGATTTTTCCTCAGCAAAATCTCTGACAGCTCTAGGGATATGTTTTAAGTCTCAGGTGTAGTGGTTACACCACTGGCATACCAGTGAGGTGACTACTCACTCATTAAGTCGATGGAAATGATAATCTAACCATTTATGGCCTGTCCTCGGTCTTTCTGTGGATGCGGAGATTTGGAAATAGTCAAAGAAGGTTGGAGGAGGACGTTAATGGCCTTAACATAATTATGGTCCTTTCGGGATTGTTGTAAGGTTGCCTTGGTGTCTTGATTCCAAAGTGTGTAGGTTTTCTTGCAGGGATCCGATATCTAAAAATACAACGCCTTGGTTATTGTACTTTGGTTCATTTCCAAGAAGAGCCTTCTTAAATGGCTTTGTACTCCATGTTAGTAGACCTTTATCTCTGGTCTTTTATTGAAGGGATGATGCTTTGAGTTCTCTGCTGTAGGATATGTTCTAGGGTGTGTCTTAGAATGAAGTTATGGAGAAGGCTACCTGAAAATTTATTGATGTAACTTACAGGTTTGTACTAGAGAAGAGGGCCTGTAGTATTGCCCTTAGTTTGGTGTGGATGAGCCTTTTTGGTTTACTACATGGAGGCAATGTTATTTACACGCTAATTGTGTACAAGCAGGTAATAGGTTGGTAAGATTTGGCTTGGACACCACCTCACCATGCTTAAGTGAAAGAGAAAACATCCTACCTTAAGGATATGTGAAGATGCTTTCCCCCAGCATTTGGAGGAGGAAAGGGGTGAATTTTAAGTTCTGACTGTAGTTGTAGTGATAGAAGAAACTCTATATGAGGCCCTTCATGGTGTTAAGCCTCCGTAGTTATTCCATTGTGAATTTAAGTGCTAGGGATACTGAGGGTGAGTTTTTCTCAGCTGATGGAAAACTGGAGGTAATCCTCCGTTTTTGAAACTTAATTCCAACATTTAACATCATCTCATGGAGTGGTTTGGCACCTTCAGTTCCATTGCCATATGCACTAGCTGAATGTGTACTTTGTACAGTTACCTTGCATTTTAGAGGCTCTATTGAACTACAGTGTTTGATAGTTGGAAGGGGTATATGGCGAAGTTCTACACTTACTCTTTTGCTTTTTTTTTTAAGCGTTGGATATTTTCTATATGCTGTATTTTGCACAGGTTTTGTGTCCTATGCATTGCTTCCTTGTACAGTATTATTTATTAGACCAGCCCTTCAGTTTGTTTTTTTGTGGTTTGGTCTTAGGTGGTGTGTATTAAGTTACTCTCTGGTAACCTGTTGTACGCTGGCAAAATAACTGCAACGTTCCTCTGCAGTTCCAGTGCAGTAACTACTGAATTCTATCCTTTTTGGCTGCTATTGTTACGAAGATGTTGGAATTTCCAGCACCCTACTGGGCTGTTCAATATAGGTCTGATATGATATGTCTAGTAGCATTTTAACCATGAACTCCATAATGACATTTCTATCTTCACCCTAACAGTAACCCTGCAAAGGCAAAAACTACAGTATCAGGGACAGGTGAATTATTTTCATTATCTTTGAGGAAAGTGGTGCTCTCTTTTCCTTTTATGTATGAAGAGAGTAAACAGAGCAGGTTGGTTCCTAAACGAAGGGAGATTTTATGCTTGGTGTGGGCCCTTGCTTCGAGTGTTATTGTAAAGAACAATATCTGTGCTTTTTTTTTTTTAACTATATACATTGTCTTTTGAAAACTGTCTCTTGAAAAGTTTGTGACCAAGATGTATCACTTGGCCACATCTCTTGGCAGCCAGTGTCCTTGATCTCATGAGCGCTGCAAACGTTTGGATGGCTGTGACACTGGTTATGTCACCATAAATAACTTTGTGTGTGTTTTGTGCCTCCTTAGTTTAGTGACTTGGCTTTTCCTACCAGTTTAGCTTTAATTTTGCCACCAGATAGCTGCACAGATTTTGTAGTAGGGTCTTTGAGCAGAGAACTAAGCATTAAAAGGGCCAGTTTTAGGAGAGTGAATTATTCTTAAGCCTGCTGTTATGGTTTGGCAAATGCTTCTCAGCCTATGACTCTGAACTTCATTGAGTTATTTACCTCCAGTCTTGCCAGATTTAGTTAATTTTTCTAGCTACTTCTGGTTGTGGTTCTGATGCATGCAGAGCAACAATGGTATGGAGATCTTGTACCCTCAGTGAGAGTAGAATATTTGGTTTTGCCAGAGAATGGGCTCAGCATTTCCTGCAGTCATGTTTGTGTAGAGGAGAAGACACTGTGCCTCATTAGTTCGAGATTGTGAGCTTAAGCACGTGTTGTTAAGACGTATTGGGAACAACAAAAGGGAGGTGCTTCCATGTTTAAGCTGCTGCAAATTTGGGTAATTTGATATGGAAAACAGATTTGTGGGATATTTTTAGCCAGAGATGCAGCTTTGGTTGATTTAGACTCTAACGTTGTTAGTTTATTTCAGGTAAAAGAAGAAACTGCTGCTGCAGAGTAGTATGATTAATCAAGATGTTGGAAGAATATACTGTGGTATGGTGGCTGGGAAAAGCCTGTTAAGACATTCATACGGTAAGAATTTTTGTGGTAATTTCAAAAAAAAAAAATCAAGTTGGGTTTCAAGTAGCACTAGATTTGCAAGAACTTTTATGATTGCTTGAACGATATGTATATTATTTGAAGCAATTACATAATGGAATAGGAGTCTTTCGTATAATTCTTAAAAAGACTATTCTTTGAGAATAAACAAAAACCTCTATTCCAGTATGTAATTGCTCTAAATAGATCTTGCAAGCAGCTTTAACATAGACAAAAAATCCTCAGGTTAATCATTGTCTACATTAAAATTTCTACAGGTTTTTACCTTAAATTGAGGAATTTCTTTTCACGGGTGTACAGACTTGCCCTTAAGGACGATCATCTTTCGAGAATTAGCCCTGATTTCAGAAAAATATTACTTGTCAGTTAGACAAAGTATGTATTCATGAGACTGGAAGCTCTTTGAATTGTCTCGAACGTAATATCTGAAGATATTTAATACCTTTACTTTGAGGAGTATCGGAGATAGTAATGAGGAAAAAAATAATCAATTCTATTTAGTACAGTATGTTAATAAAATCATCATAATATTTTTGCAGTATATTGGTCTGATTGCATACAAGTCTTCTAACAGTTTTTCATTTCAGGTGACGGTATTATTGAAGTCGGAGAAAATTTTGGAGAAAATCTTTATCTCTTAACAGATGAGCGCCTGGAGAAGGTCTGTTCATATAATAGCCGACACGATTTACTGTCCTTGAATCACGCCGACATGCAAACTACTGCAATAAGGTATTTTTACACTTCCGACGAGTCTAAAGTAAAATAATGTCGGCGTAATAGCTCAAATTTTCGTCTGCCACTACTTCTGTCGTCAGTGCTTCATAGCTCAAGATTTCATCTGCCACTACTTCTTTTGTCAGTGCTTCATAGCTCAAGAAATCTTCTACCACTATTTCTCTTGTCACAGGGCTACATAGCCCAAGATTGTCCAATACCACTATTTCTCTTGTCACAGGGCTTCATAGCCCAAGATTGTCCAGTTTGAAGATTTCGTCTGTCATTTCCTCTCTCGTCAGTGCTTCATAGCTCAAGATTTCGTCTACTACCACTTCCTTCGTCAGAGCTTGAAGATTTCGTCTGCCACTATTACTTTCGTCAGTGCTTCATAGTTCAAGATTTCGTCTGCCAGTGCTTCATAGCTCAAGGTTTCGTCTGCCATTTCCTCTCTCGTCAGTGCTTCATAGCTCAAGATTTCGTCTACTACCACTTCCTTCGTCAGAGCTTGAAGATTTCGTCTGCCACTACTTCTTTCGTCAGTGCTTCATAGCTCAAGATTTCGTCTGCCACTACTACTTTCGTCAGTGCTTCATAGCTCAAGATTTCGTCTGCCACTACTACTTTCGTCAGTGCTTCATAGCTCAAGATTTCGTCTGCCACTACTACTTTCGTCAGTGCTTCATAGCTAAAGATTTCGTCTACTACCACTTCCTTCGTCAGAGCTTGAAGATTTCGTCTGCCACTACTTCTTTCGTCAGTGCTTCATAGCTCAAGATTTCGTCTGCCACTACTACTTTCGTCAGTGCTTCATAGCTCAAGATTTCGTCTGCCACTACTACTTTCGTCAGTGCTTCATAGCTAAAGATTTCGTCTACTACCACTTCCTTCGTCAGAGCTTGAAGATTTCGTCTGCCACTACTTCTTTCATCAGTGCTTCATAGCTCAAGATTTCGTCTGCCACTACTTCTTTCGTCAGTGCTTCATAGCTCAAGATTTCGTCTGCCACGACTACTATCGTCAGTGCTTCATAGCTCAAGATTTCGTCTACTACCACTTCCTTCGTCAGAGCTTGAAGATTTCGTCTGCCACTACTTCTTTCGTCAATGCTTCATAGCTCAAGATTTCGTCTGCCACTACTACTTTCGTCAGTGCTTCATAGCTCTTCGTCACTACCACTTCCTTCGTCAGAGCTTGAAGATTTCGTCTGCCAATGCTTCATAGATCAAGATTTCGTCTGCCATTTCTTCTCTCGTCAGTGCTTCATAGCTCAAGATATCGTCAACCACTATTTCCTCTCATCGGCGTTTCTTCTCTTGTCACAGTGCTGCATAGCCCAAGATTGTCTAGTTTGAAACTTTTGTCAGTGCTTCTTCATAGCTCAAGATTTCGTCTGCCACTGCTTCTTTCGTCGTTAGTGCTTCTTAGCTAAAGATTTCGTCTGCCACTGTTTCTTTCATCGTCAGTGCTTCATAGCTAAAGATTTCGTCTGCCACTGTTGCTTTCGTCATCAGTGCATCATAGCTCAAGATTTCGTCTACTACCACTTCCTTCGTCAGAGCTTGAAGATTTCGTCTGCCACTGTTTCTTTCGTCTGCCAGTGCTTCATAGCTCAAGATTTGTCTACTACCACTTCCTTCGTCAGAGCTTCAAGATTTCGTCTGCCACTGCTTCTTTCGTCGTCAGTGCTTCATAGCTCAAGATTTCGTCTGCCACTACTACTTTCGTCAGTGCTTCATAGCTCAAGATTTTGTCTACTACCACTTCCTTCGTCAGAGCTTCAAGATTTCGTCTGCCACTGCTTCTTTCGTCGTCAGTGCTTCATAGCTCAAGATTTTGTCTGCCATTTCTTTTTTCGTCAGTGCTTCATAGCTCAAGATTTTGTCTGCCATTTCTTCTTTTGTCAGTGCTTCATAGCTCGAGACATCGTCTGCCATTTCTTCTCTCGTCAGTGCTTCATAGCTCAAAATTTCGTCTACTACCACTTCCTTCGTCAGAGCTTCAAGATTTCGTCTGCCGCTTTTTCACGTCAGTGCCCTTCCTGGGAGATAAACGGAGATGTAAATGTAAATAGAACAAAATTTGATGAGTAACACTTAACTGGTTGTATGTTTTCTGTTTTAATTGTAACTAGAAAATATAATACCAATTTGTAATACCAATTTGTAATTTATATCGCAATAAATTATTATACTAAGTACACGACGCTTCCTCGCAACCACTAGAAATCAGTAAAAAGAAAAAGAAGTCTTGAGGGCAATCAAAGCAAACACACAGGCACTCTAAATGATAAACCAACAGTAATTTTAGTAAAAATACAAGCACTCGAGTTGAGTATCACTCAAGTCCAATTGAGTTCAAACAATACCAATGCTTTACACAGATTCATATTTTTAAAGTTGAACTGCAAATTTTTTTTTAAGGTAAATTCTTAGATGCACCAGTGCTCCAGTTTTATTCCAGGGTGTGGTGTAATAAGGAAATGGTATCAATATCGAAAGTTACAAATAGTTTCTTCAAAAATAAAAAGTGAATTGAAACGATGTTAAAAATTATTTGTTTCTTCAAAAATAAAAAGTGAATTGAAAACTTGAAATCCACTTAGAGATTTATAGCTATGCTACACTTAAAATCCATTTAAAAGGGAGAAAGTTGCTTCTACATACGACGTAGGAGTGAGACTTTTAAATTCTACTTAATATTAATCTCTCAAAAGCTCAAGGTCCAAAAGTTACCAGAATTAGTCACATTAACAGTCTAGACTAACCACGTAAAGTGTGAAAGAAAGCCAAGCCAGAGCGGTAATATAATTAGAACCTCAAAAGCTGTAAAAATATTGCTGACCAAAACCAAGAAAAGTTAACACTTGATAGATAGAGAGAAACCAGATCCAGGAAAAGTTAACGCTTGATAGAGAGAGAAACCAGATCCAGGAAAAGTTAACGCTTGATAGAGAGAGAGAAACCAGATCCAGGAAAAGTTAACGCTTGATAGAGAGAAACCAGATCCAGGAAAAGTTAACACTTGATAGAGAGAAACCAGATCCAGGAAAAGTTAACGCTTGATAGATAGAGAGAAACCAGATCCAGGAAAAATTAACGCTTGATAGAGAGAGAGAAACCAGATCCAGGATAGATATAGGGAAACCAGATTAACGCTTGATAGAGAGAGAGAAACCAGATCCAGGAAAAGTTAACACACGAGAGAGAGAGACGGGGGTTGGGGTGAGTAATACGGTGATAAGTTACCTTGTCCATGCAGATACAGGTCTATCGTTGCAAGCAAATCCAAAGCATTTTGCTTCATCTATGTGAGTTCAACGGTTGGAGCTGTGATCCAAGGTCTATCGTTGCAAGCAAATCTAAAGCATTTTGCTTCATGTATGTGAGTTCAACGGTTGGAGCTGTGATCCAAAGGTTATAATCCTGGAAGCAAAAGTGGATATTTTAAAATGTTTAATTTACAAAAGACATAGACCTATTAAGTAATCCCTGATATTGAAGGAAATTGATGCTTTGAGTTAACTTTTTATGCTGAACAAAAAATTTTGTTATTAATGAAGTGGAACCTCGTCAAAGTTTACGAAAACAAATTACCAAAGGGCTTCCACAACACTTGCGTACCTGTTGTATGCGAAGATTAACATGAACAAAGTAGTAAATATGTCGTAATACTTAAAAACTAAAATTTTAAGGTAATTTGTATTTTTCTTAATATACAAACCTTCGGTCTTCACGTAGGATTTTGCTCGCATTAGCAAGCAAAATCCTATGTAAAGACCCAAGGTTTGCATTTATGTAGGAACAAACCAAAACTATGAGAAAACTCTATACGGCCATATAACCAGAGGAAACCCCATAATCTCAGATATGATATTTTTCAAGCCTTTGAATGACTAAGTTTTAACATAACGTTTCTAGAAATATCCTGTAAAGGATTCCAATTCTGCAAATCACAGTAACAACGTACTGATATGAAATTTCACTGGAATAACTTTCATAAACTAGGTTTTATTCACAGCATGACTGCAAGAGAATCTGAAACCCTAGGCCATATACACAATATACTTCTTGATAGTGGAAAAAATGCAAACTAGCTCGGAACAACAAAATCTGGTTAGGATCCTAAATATTTAAGACGTCCATAAGTGGGGCCTAGTACCGCAAAGAACTGAAAATTTTAAAAGCTAGCAGAGGTTAGATCCCACACCCTTTCAATGTATCTCACATGAAACAAGACACGAAACTTCTCGAGTGTAATTAAGAGCCACTCGGAACTTCTTCCTCCTTTTAAGGTGTCAGATTTCGATGTATAATAAGGAGGGGCCGTGAACCTTCAAATCAGTACAAAGTCTGCCAGTTACGCTGTAAGAAATTATTAGACAAAGCTTTAACTGTTTTTCATTACCAATGACTACATTTATATTAAGGACGAAACTAATAGCGCATTGTGGTCTCTTTAGACAAATTTTTAAGAATTTCTTTACAATAATTTTAGACCTTCCCAAAACAACAACGCTTACCCTTCCCACCACAACGCTTACCACCTACCTACTACCTGAAACTTGTGAACAGAGAGAGAGAGAAACTGGCGATGAACAGAGAGAGAGAGAGAGAGAGAGAGAGAGAACCTTTACCAAAAGTCCCATTCCTTACGCTAGTAGTCAAGATCGCCTAATAAAGCCAATTTTATCCAAAGTACATTTAATTTCGTGCACATGCATGCCTTACATAATTGTCAACTAAAGGTACAAGAAATGGATCTTATTTCTTAGCTCCAATAATATTCCTCCATCCAGGCTACCTCTTAAATGCTTTCGCTTGCGTCATGCTGTTACTACCTGTGAGCCTACATTTCAAAAGTTTTTCCCAGTAACATTTTCGTACACCTGCATGTGGACATTGTTTCCAAATCTTCACTCTAAGGCCCCGACCATACGGGCGAGCTTTGCTCGGCAAACTTTGCTCGGTGTGACGTCAGAAATGGAGAGCTTCGTATAGGGTTTCCCTAGTGTTTAGCGACGTATCGAGGCTTTGCCTGGCAGGGATGCTGTTCCCTGACGGAAATGCGTCTGCTAAACGGGTAAGACGTCACACTACGGACATGACGTCACCGGAAATATTTCCGTCAAGAGCAATTTCATGTAACTCTACACACAAAAAGAAAAACTAAAGTCTCTCCCGTTATTTTACCCCTCATAACGTTAGGTGAGTATGACTATGGGAGCAGTTTGAAAAAATATATTAACACCATTCTAATGCACGGAAACCTTTTACACAACTCGATCTTGTGACAGTCACTACTAGGCTGTCACTATCCAACCAATGTCATTTGGACCAAGGTCTTTTGTTTGGACAGCAGCATAAATGAGTACGACAGGCTTAGCCGGCAAAGAGGCAAAGTTTACAGAGCAGAGTTTAAGTTGCTTCCGTGATGGAGGGGGGCGGGCAAGGAACATTAATTGGCGAATCCTTAAATTCTAAGTCACCATGGACAGGAGTCGTTTAAGGATGAAGCATTGGCACTATACAGCAGAAATAATTCAAAGTTCGTTCTTTGTACAGTAATATCACTAACTAGATAAAAGAATAGTCACGGGTTTTTTAAGTAACCAGTCTTATTTAACGCTGACAATCCAAAAAAAAAAAAAGACTGCCTTCAGTGTTCCGGGCTCTCTTACCTTTCAAAGGGAAAAAAAATACCCATTTTGCCCTTTAAGGTGGGACATGATGTTAATTGGCTAATTAAAAACTTTCCTGATGGTAAGGCAATACACATATACCCCACAACATTCCGTAGCCTAAATTTAGATTTATGGAGTGAAAATATCTTCTCAATTCATATATTTCAGTTTTCACTTCCCAGTACTTTGAGTTCATTTTTATGGACTGACAAAACTTGTTGCTATTACGAGTATTTTCCAGTCATTTATGACTATTTGCTATCAGGAAAGTGGTGGTCTAGATTCAGCATTTTAACTTCATATTGTGATGATTGGCATATTTGCCTCCGTTGGCTGGACTGAGACGTCCTTACAAGTACTAATGCCATTCAACTTTCCTTAGATCTAGTGACACTGCTGGCAATCAGTAGCCGACAGCTTTAACTACACCAGCCATATTTCAGTCGGAACTTACACATCCCATTCGGAACATTTACTTGCACAAGAGTGCATTTTTGAAGAAATACGGCCCCAAAACACTTCTAAAAGAGCTACGTCGGTCGTATTTCCGTCTAGAAATGATCTTATACATTTTTCGAAAATATTTGCTCATAATGACAGGTCACAGAAAAAGGAACAACTAGTAGGGCTTGAAAGCCTTGTCCTTGGGTTTCACTTGTTCCCAGTTATTAGCAGTCTTACAAGTGTGGTGTATTAAAAGTTTTAACTAGTCACTGCCCATAAATATTTGCAATTAGTCAAAAATAAGATTTCTTCAAAAATCTACCAGCTACCTTGTTCCCTGGTGACCCGCTAAAAGTCTCTGTTCCTTCGTTAGTTGTACTAGTAAATTAGTGTGCAGATACTTTGAAATTAGTGTGCAGATACTTAAGTAAATCTCAATGGCAATAACACACACACAGGCCTACGCCATGTCTGAAACCCCAATGTTAGAAGTAGAACTTAACCAGGATCAGGAGAGCGTGTTATGGATTGTGCCAAGCTTTTTTATAGTGTTAGTTCTCTTCAGTAACTTATGACTGGTCAAAAGCTTTCCCCCATTGACGACAATGAAAATGTTATACAGGAATTTAAATTAATACCACCAAAACTATTTGATGTCAAAATTTTTATTTAAAAATGCATTTAAAAATACAATAACTTTTATAACCACTCACAGAAAAATGCTTCGTTGATCTAATAAAAAAAAAATGCTCTTAAGACGTCAAGACACTTAAGCAACGAGTTCTTCCTTTCTAAACCGGTTCCGAAGTTAGAGCGCGTCTACATGCAGTGCCAAGAGTATCTGAGAATCCTAGAAAAACGAAAGTTACATTTGTAGAGATTGCATTCAAAGCTTTTTATCTTCAAGGTTCAGGGAGTTAACACGCATTTGTTAACACGTATTTCTATAAACTTATTTCTATAAATTTAAACAAAGTTAAAGACATTTAGATGGCGTCTAGAAATGGAAACTATTTTCAGGCCATTTCAGAATTACTTCAACTTCGAAAATTGGTTTTCTTTAAAAATCTTTAACACTTAAAGGAACAAGTTCCTGCAGTGTGATCAGACGTTCGAGTAATGTCAGATTAGATTAAATCTTAAATGCATTCTTGCTTTGTTTCTACACCTTCACATATGCAGTGGTCCTCGCTATCCAATCTCAACTACAAAGCTCAGGCAGCCACCAGCTCAGACGTGGAAGACCAAAAGACAAAAGCAATATTTCTTTTACTCTTGATAATCAAAATTCCAAAAGCAAACCCAAATTCAGGTTTTAAACAGTTTAGCATCCCAAATTTCTGAAGAGAAATTCTAGTTTGTAAATTCACAGAAATAAAACTATACTGATCTGAGTTTATTGGTATCACTAATCATCCTGCTGAAGAAGCACAAGCACTGATGCAGTCATTTTTAAAACAAACTGCAGATATTAATCATTAAACTATATACGACTTTGCTTTCGACCATGATAAACTTCTGGTTTTCTTTGATAGGCAATTTCATATGGGGTATCGTTATTAGTATGCTATCGCTTTACCCGTACAAAAGAATTTACTTTATTAGTTACTACGAATTACAGCAAAAGTAAGTTATGAAACAGTATGATTACTACAAAGTAACCTATAATTCAGGAGAAACAAGGGTATATCGTAACACCAACGCTAATATCTACGTTCCGTTCAAGTGCCACAGTCAACCAGGGTTTCTTGAACTTTTTCATCAGCACTGTAACCACCTTACTGTAAGTAATCTCCATTTAAAGTCAACTTTACTTTCAAAGTAAGAATCATCCCAAGTTTAAATAAAACGCGTCAGCTTAAAGTGTTCCAGCTTCCCTTACATTGCGTTCCACCACAGATTACAAGCTCTTTTCTGTAAAGATTAAAACGAGATTAGGATAAACTCAGCCTAGAAATAATTTTAAATGTTATCTACTAAACTTCAATTCCGTTTCAGATTTTACTCAATTAGATAACCGATTTCCAGTGCAACTGAAAAACTTTGCGCCTTACGTATATGGCAAACTGACATTTTCATTAGTTAAAAACTAAGTGCAAATGGTTTCAGCATTGTTTTGCCATACACCTGAACAACTCCGATCAATAGCAGTTTGTTTTCAACTTTCAAAGCTTAGCAAAACATCAAAACAAATTAAACTTATAATCCTCAAGTAGACTAATGACATTCTCAAAACTGTCAAGACACGAACAAGCAACCAAATCAGATACTCGGGTACCAGAATCTCTCTTCTAATTAATAGGCACTGCAGAAAAAAGTGCACATTAAATATAGATTCGTTTTCTTTGTAAAATGTCTTCCCTTAACGACTAAGAAATAAAACTTTTATGCGTCGAGTATGTTACTGTAAACTCTACAGGACCTACTACACAGATGTTGGCAGTAAATAGGGAATGGCCCTCTGATACATCTGTCAACTACCACCCATTCTCTAGTCCTAAAAATTAACGTAGCGAGAAAGAACGTTACTAGGGTTTTAATTGGAAATAAACAACCTCTGATCAACCTTGTATAATGTTTTCTGTTCCCCTTTAACTTGGGATAGTTATAATGCAACATTTTCATATCTAAAACCAGCATTAACAAATACATTCTAGTACGCAAGGATCTCATCATCCAACCCTTGAGTGAGGTATACCCAAGGTCCAGAACTAGGCCGTGGATATACCGTAATCTCAGGACCTCGTACGATACTAATTTGCCAAGATCCCAGAAACCAAGATTATCCCTTGTGGTATTAGATGAAAACTAAAAATTTCAGATTAAAATAAACCATTTTAATCTCCAAAGAACCAAGTCCCCATAAAATCAAAAAACTTTTTGGCAAGTGGTACTAAATGATTATACAAATATCCTACCGAATGGAGTTTACGATCAGACAGTCGACTGTCAATTGCAACTTTCGTCTATAATTCATCTTAGGAAATAAGATTGCAATGAAAATATAAAGCTGTTGAGTAAAGTTGTTAATTTTTTCATTAAAGCTGTTGAGAGAGCAGGGTTAAGCCTGTAAAATCCTGAAACAATGCTTACGTTAATATGCGGTCTAAATAATTGTGCGTACTATATCTGGGGTACTTCCTGAGAGTTACCAGAATATAGTATTGCATGGTGTTGCTAACAAAATTTTACGGATGTGAATCAGATACGCTTAATTTTACTGAAGATGCTGCTCTAACTATCTTACGTTGTAAGAACATAGCCGATTAGGATATCTGGAGTAGGTTCTTATGGTTCTAAACTTTACAATATGTGATAATTTACTGCTCAAAATAAGTTTAAACAATGGGGAATTCACCCTCACTATTAGCATCAAAACACTATAAAAAAAAAGACTAGCACACGTAATAATAGGATGTTAAATCACGATACAAATTGTACTGAAGGATTATTAAGACAAAACTTACTATGTACTGTGCTGCCGCCTTAGGCTACTTTATCAGACCGTGATTTACATAAACAGTTTCGTTACCAAGACCGCATATTTCATAAATTGCAAAAACTATATAATGATACTCCGCTTAGAAAATCTAATCCTACCTGAAAGTTACATCTTTCGCTTGTCATATTCACATACTTAACTGATTTTGCTTCCAACTGACCATCAAAGGCAAGAATTATTAACCACAATCAGTTTTTGAGGCCACTCTTACTACAAAACCTTATAACTTCTTGAATTTCACCTATATTCGTTTCTCGTCTGTAACCTTACGCTGACGTAGGACCTGGGTAAAAATTTTTTGGTCAAGAATGCTCAAATATACAGTACCTTCATGGTAACATTCAGTGCTCTAACGATGATACTAAACCATTTTGTAAACAGATTTCTCCAACCCCTAGGAGTTTGAACATTTGCAACAGCAAAAATTTTAACCAGATTCATTCCCCAACATGAAATCACTACTCGAGGCTATCGCGGACTTAGCTATAAAAACCATGACGCACCTACCAAATACATTTTACCGTTGATATAATTACAAAGTAAAAGTGCACTTCATTACAAAGACTACAACATTTATTAAAACCGGTTTAGTGAACCTGCAAGAGCTTTTACTGTGAACAGTCAACTGTAAAATCTCAACACTTGGGAAGTACATACTATGATTATGAGATTTATTAACCTAAAACAACAACACGTGTGGACTAGATACATTTACCACCCACGCTAGTTTCACTGACCCTATTCGAGTTTGCTCTCGAACTAATTCTGGCCTTAATGACTTCACTTGGCAGCAAAGCACAAGCATAAACTTCTAGGTTACCAAATTCATTCACATTACTGGCCAAGATTTCTCCAATCCTTACTTTATTATAATCGCCCAAGTAATATTGTATCTGTATTGAATAGTAAAATGAACTTTAAAATGTATTTTTCTAAATAAAAGATAAAATAAAGTAACATAACCTGTCATTTTAATTTTATCAAAATTTTTTCTACTCCACGAGCTGTAACAAAAAAAATTAAGGTCCTGAGTAAAACTTTGTAGTCCCCTGCATTTTTTAAGGGAGCAAAATGAGTTCTGAGAAGTCTCCGCGACCGTAATTAGCTATGTACGCTTTAAAAAATTATGGAATGTTAGGTAATTTACTTTGCTATGGCGCTTGAACTAACGCCTACATTTTTGCATAAGACTCATTTCAAAAAGATTCATGAAAAGATTGTTACCTGCTTATCAAAATGCTTTACTAAAACTGAAAAACTTTAAAACGTATGCTAAAAAGACTACTTTTAAGTGTACGTTTTGGGATATAATTATTCTTGAGGTTTCACTAAAGCAAGCACGACTGTAGAATAACGAGTATACAATTCACGCAAAGGTACCCAAATAACTTGTGCTTAAATTGTTTTTCCTGTTATACCCAAGATTAAGTTCATAATAGGAAAAGGCTTCTGTATGGTCTATAAAACTATCTGATCCGAATACCGTACTCTCGTAGTGCCAAAGGACCTGAGCACTAACCAACACCACGCCCTCCCAAGAATTTTATTACCACTTCCTTCTCTGAAAAAATTTGAGGTAGTGTTTAGTAAAAGGTTTCATTGAAACCTTACCTTACCCAAATAAATAAACAATAACCAGTGATCCAATATGAACCTTCGTAGCGTGTCATCTTTATCACTTAAATCGAATTTCCTATTTGAGTCCATTTAACACCCCTCAACGAAAGAAAATGGAAAATTAATTTCAACAATAACTAGCCAACAGTTAGCGAACCCAGAGACCAATTCGAACAAAATTAATGTCAGATTTTTTTTTTTTTTTTAGGCAAGTCCTAGCTCTATACCCTGTGAGATTATGCTGAGAACGGTCTCCACTCCCACTTGGCTGAGGAGCAATTTCATTAGCGTCCTTAATTAACCGCCTACATATTTACACGATACTTTGTGAATGAGTGGATATACAGAATCTTCGAGTTCATTATTCAGACTACAAACTCCCATAGTCAAAACATGATACATAGCATTGGAAAACTAAGTTCATCAGCACATCCCTTACACCTAGTATTCAAGTTGCCAAGTCTTAAGACCCCTTTCATAAATACTGCAAGATATCTTGTCAGTAAAACTTCAAGTAGGCTCCTAAATAACCAACTTAAAATATAAAAGTACTGAAAGTTTAAGACGCCAACCAAGTCTACCCGGAAAATGCACCAATTTAAACCTTACGTCCAATAATTAAAAGAAAAACTATACTGCGAAAATATAGAGAAGCCATGCATACAAACTTACCAGCGAAATATCCACAACTAAACAAGTCTCCGCTTTCTCAGAATACGACCTAATTACACTCAACGAAAGTACTTAAATAAAGATATAATGGCGACAACACCACTTCGTTTAAAAAGCACTAAAGCAAACACCGGCTAACGAAACCTACAATCACTGAATCATCTTAGTTACAAAAGCGCTCAGCCAGTCACATCGGTCCATGTCATTCGTTCCAGCCAAACGGTTCCTGATTGGCCAAGCAAGAAACAAGGAGTCTTTGAATATAATAACACTTCCCAGAGGCATGACGTCACAAGAACAAACACTGACACCTGTTGGAGATGAGCTAATTATGAAAAAATAAACCAAATAACAAAGAAGACGTACAAAAAACCAGATAATGTGCAAAAGAATGAGTATTTTTTTTATGAAAACTGAAGTGTCAAAGTTAAAGAATTATTTTAAAGATGCACCTAATGAGAAAAAAATTTTTGTGAATAAGATCTAAGGGTTAAAACAGAATATTTCTTTAATATCAAGAATAATTTTGCATGGCTTTTTTTTTTTAAATCCATGAGCCACAAGGCGTAGCAGTTGGAAGACTGCGACCGACCTAAAGTGAAAAGATATCTGTGCGACTTTTGTTGAAGTTTGTTCATTAGTTTAATATTTGGTCGTTGTTCCATCTTAGATAGAACAGAGTTTAAATCATTTTTTTTCTGTTAAACTACGTTGACTGTAAAGTTTGTATCTAATTCACGTTCTTTTATGTCAATGTTAATATATCATTTAATTAATATCAAATTCCTGGTGGATTTGTAACTTTGTCATAAAACGTGCCATGTTCAACTTCTACGAATAATAACTTCCAATTCAAAATGAGCCACCAGCTAAAATTATAACATTTACTACATTTCTTTCACTGACCAATAGATGTCTCTTCCGCCCTCCAGATATCCTGTAAGAGAGAAATTTGTTCAATCATTAGCATTATTGGCAGTTTTATTTGTTGTCTTATTTCTGTGGCTTCCAAATGTCTAACAAAAATTGTTTCTTGACATACTGGAGTATTATTACCTAAAGCTTCTCCCAAGGAGACGAGTGTAGAGATTTAGATTGTCTGCAAATTACCAAAAGATGTCGTCCCAATAATAGCTACAACAAAATCTATCACCATTTTCGAAAAAAATTAGTAAAAAGTAAAAATTAGTATGTATGTAATCACCATATACAAAATGAGGAATTAATCTGCAGAAATGATAAAGAATGATGGCGGGTGATTCTAGAATGTGACTTCTGCAATGCATAAAGGTAGGCCTCAAGTCGAAAGTAGGAAAAAGCACTTTCATCCCATTGCAGATAGAATCTTTCTTGCAGGCTAATATCTATGTACCACCTTTTACATTTTAATTTTATCTTCTAGTGTTATCTATATATCAGTTCTTAAATTTGCTTGAATTTACAGAACGTGAGCTTATGCCGCTTAACATCGTTATTCTTGCTCCAAGATATGTCACTGCCGGGTGAAGTAGACGTTCTTTCATGCTATCCACTTTTCAAAACAAATTTCTGCTACCTTCAATAATACCTGTTCTTAACAGATTTGTTCTGTATTGGAGATAGAGAGCTTGAACTACAGAACAATTTGTTCGGTAACATCTGAAGCGTATTTTTCAGTCAATCTTGCCAGACTGCAAAATTATGCCTTTGTCAATGGTTGCCTTCGGTATGTGTAAAGTACGCAGCATAACGACTCATGAGCGAGTGAGCGATGAAAGGTCTGTCTCCCCCCCCCCGCTGGGAATGGCCGATATCCATAGTCTATTTCCCTGATTCACTGAAAATTTGTATAATGTTACTTTTCAATGGCTATTGTAGTTTAGCAATGGAAATAAATCTTGCATTTTATTTTGTATAGTTCTGAAGGAATAAAATAAACTCGATGGTAGACATATAAATATTATTTCATTGTCTATGTCAAAGCATGTCATTCAGTTTTGAATTCCTACAGACTTGTCACTTCACTGATAACTGACAACTTGAGAAGTTATCTTCCAGCCTTCATCAAATATGAAACATGTCTTCCTCACCCTCATCTTAAGTGCACATAGCCTCAGAATGCCCAGCTGAAAGGGCTTGCTCTGCTCACCATAACTTTTCCTCCTTATACAACTATGTTCTGTATTTTTCTGAGCTCGAGGTGGCAACCCTAACCAGGACTAACCCCCGTAGGGAGCTGGCGCCGTTAGTGCACCTCATGCGGTGCAATGTAGACATTATTGTACTTAAGTGTCTTTGCAGCGTCCCTCCAGCCCCTTAGCTGCAACCTCTTTCATTCCTTTTACTGTGCCGCCGTTCATATTCTTTCTTCCATCTGACTTTCCACCCTCTCTAACAATTGTTTTATAGTGCATCTGCGAGGCTTTCCTCCGGTTACACCTTTCAAACCTCCTTACTGTCAATTTCCCTTTCAGCTCTTAATGACCTTAAAGATCCCAGCGCTTGGCGTTTGGCCTAAATTCTATATTCAATTCCAACAAGACTACCAGAAAGAGAGAGAGAATCAGTACAGAATTATCATTCTATTTCTCTCTCTTCTTCCGTATCCCTACCTGCCTTCTGTAACTTGTTCAGGCACACTTCATTATTTTTCTCTATACACCTCAAGGGAAGGAGTATGAAAACCGCATTGGCCAGTGATAATCTCTAAAAATAAGATTCCTTTGCAATAAATAAACAGCACCTCACAAATAAAACCTTACCTTGTCTTGATTCCAACTTCGTTTTCTGGTCTGTTCCTAGTGTGAATCCCACAGAAGACAGACCTATCAGAATAATCCAGTGACATACGATAGCGAACGTTTATTACCCTTAACTATGACCCTTAACACTATAGAATTTCTTCGGTTCACTCAAAGTACCAAGCATTCATGACACGTTCTGTTTTCTTGTTTTAGTCATGGAGGTAAAACGGCCCATCTGCTTACTGGGAGTTCAATGCTACTTAGGTAGTTATCCACACTTTCCAGTTTTTTCACTGCAAATATGGAATGATGAACTAATTTACTTGGTCTAGAATAATGGGGTCCGTCCCCAAGAAATTATTTACGTAAATAATGGCTCATTTAATCTTTGTAAATACATGGATACTTGCCCGCGTGTATTATCTGCTTTCATTGGCTTCTTGAGTGATTTGAAGCTTTAAAAGCTATTAGCAAAAATCCGCATGGCATTATAGCTTGACTGTTCAAAGGCATTCATTATATCTCAACAAGCACTACAGCAAAATCATAAAATCATCGTTCACTATCTAATTCAGGGATGTCACAGTCAAAGAATGGTGAACAAAAGTAATGCTGCTTCATCAAATTCTTCTGAATTTTACCCATCACTACCTGGTTTTCTAAGAGACTGCAGCGTTATCAGTGAATATCAATATCTCCATTGCTTTCGTTCCAAAATGTGGAAGTAGTGTATTAGACATACAACAATGATAATGATCTGATTTGCAGTAACTGTACAATATTATAAGGGGTAACCAGTTCGCTGTAATCTTGCACATTTTTGGACCCCACACGGGAAGGGGGTACCGCTACCAATGTGCAGAGGGTACTGCATTCAATGTTTTTTGCATCACACTGCAGACAAGTACCAAAAATTTTCTGCAGTGACCCTTCGACCATAGCTGGGATGCTTTTCTCTTTTTTCTCTTTATCTGTTCCCTTTGGTCTCTTCCTATCCAGCTGCCCAAATTCTCCAACTTGAGCTTGTTCCAATGTCGAGTTCTCATTCACGAACTCAGCTGGGGCCTGTGAGCCTGGAAACGAGACCTATTACAGTAGTCTCATTACATTGCTGCCAATATATAAAAACTAGACATATTTGATAGTTGCATTTTACTGTACTTGTTCTTTTCGATCTTTAATTACTGTCACAACCTTGGTCAGGTTTCTTTTCCTACTTTTTTTCACAGATATATGAAAGAGTAAAAGACAGAGTTCATCCTTGAAAAGTGAAAAAAATTACCTCTCTGTTTTTTTTTCTGAACTTAAGACAAACCAAATTGCTTTTCTATGCAAAAACTATTGAAATTACACTTTTGCTATTGATGGTTACCAGGACATATGAAAAACACTCTTGCATATCTAAATCCTCCACGGAAGCACAGAGACAATGATGTATAGTTTTGTTTTCCAGAGGAATCTATATTATTTCCACAATTTACAAAAGATATGGGCCTGTATGAGTGTAGGTCTTGTGGCTTCCAGTCGGGCTGTGTTTTGCCGATTCCAGTCTGGGCTTGATGTGTTCTTGTTTAATCATATTCTTCATCACACCACAGAGTTGTATAGTTTTCCAGAGGAATCTATATTATTTCCACAATTTACAAAAGATATGGGCCTGTATGAGTGTAGGTCTTGTGGCTTCCAGTCGGGCTGTGTTTGCCGATTCCAGTCTGGGCTTGATGTGTTCTTGTTTAATCATATTCTTCATCACACCACAGAGTTGTATCCTTTTTTAGTATTTACAGTATTTAAATTTCCTCAATATACTTCTGTCAGGTATATTACATGTTGCATTTATCCTTCTCCATCTTTTTTATGATGAAAGTTCTTCTAGATGAAATCATTTTGTTCTATCTGCAAAGTTCACTTACTAATCTACCAGCCTCTCTTCATGGATCTGTATGTTACTTGGTGAGGTTTGGCTCTCCAGGATACTTTGTTGATCCACTCCATATCCCAGCAATGGAAACAAGCTGAATGATTTCTGCACACCAATTTAGCTATGTTTCTTCTTTAATTTTGCTTGTGAATTCTGCTGCATTTGAGACAACTCAAAGCAATGTGTACACTTCATCTGTGGGTAGACTGAGAAGTTTCTATCAACTCTTGAGTTCAACCCATTGATTCCTGAACTGTGGTACCAAGAGCCTTTTAAGTGTGTGAAATTAATAACCTCTTTGACATGGGACAAATCTGCAGCAGTCTGCAAGGTTTTGAAAAATCTTGTAATAATGGTGAAATATTTTCTGCCACATTCAAGTTACCTATCTTATCATATACCAACACAAATTGTCCAGTAGGCCAGTTCTGGGTTTCAACCTACAGTCAGTGCTGATTTCAACTGCAATACGATCACTAACAATCCATTTTTCCATCTCAGGTGTGTAGCCTCTGCATTATTCAAGAAGTTCATGTCTGAGAATTCTTCCACAATTTTAATGCAAGTGATATTCTGTACATTTTGCAAAAAGTTCCTTTCTTTGGTGACAATATTCAATGTTGTGATGGTTAAAGCTTTTTGCAAGTGTTACCTTGATATTTACGTGTCTGTTTCAGGTCCACAATCAATACTGCCCATGTTATGGTGGGATTGTTTTTCCTTACAGCATGACACCCCTACTGTCAATGAATGAAGCCATATTTCCTCTTACCAAGGCTTCTCATAAGAGAATTTCATGTTGCCCTGGCAGTATTGGTACCGTAATAATGCATACTTTGCTATACACTATAAATGTCTCACAGTAATATCAGAGATCATTCACTGGCAAACACTAACACCCTGTTCACATGGGGTCTCTATCAGTTCCAATTTTATTTACTGATGCTGCATCTGCTACCATGGAGCTTTTTCAGTCCATTCAAAAATTTATTAGTTGATTTGCTAAATTAATTTTTTTGTTGACCTAAGTTTCATTTGTAAAGTATGTGAGAAAGCAATGGTCCGTGAACATTGTACCTGGCTGTGGTCGCAACAGCCAAGACAATGACAACAGACAGAAGAGGTCCCATGCATGCAATTTGGCCAGGGTTGTGTGCAGGTCGATGAGATCACTGGAGGAGATGACATGGTTACATTTGTGGGCCCACAAGCAATGAAGGGGACTGTTTTAACAAACTGACATGAACAATTCAGCAACTGGAATAAAAGCACAGCTGGCAGATGTAATGGGACCAGCACCTGCACAAAATAACGCAAACATGTCTGGGGTCTTGTCACCAACAAATATAACATACAGGTGCTATGGACAAGGCTGGAATTCTAATCTAGGGTAAAGACTGACATAGGATGTGTACCCAAAAGGGTTTCCATGCACACCAACGAATTCCTGTATTGGAATTATAATTCAAGTCAGCTGCACTACCAGCAGAATTTGTTTGAGCAACAGGAGCCTGCTTCAGAGGTGATGAGCATACTACGCAGACACAACCCGAGTCCAGTGGAAACCTGTGAATTCCTACACAGAGCTAGCAACAGGATCTAAGAATAATGAGAGCATAGGCAGTCATTTCCACCACAAGAATTGCACTACCATTGGAACTGGGCTATTGCTCACCTGGGAACTTCTGCACAGAGGATCAGGTTAATAGCCAGGAGTGTGTAACTGTCAGTGGCTGTGCTGGCAACAAAAACCAATGTTCCACTTTCAGGAGTGTTGCTCTCTCAGAAAATTGTGCTACAAGCAGAAGCTGGGCTATGACCAGAGCCATACTACAGAAATATCTGAATACTATTACACCTGGTCTTTGAACTTGTGGCCAAACCATGTAGTCATCAATGCCAGGACCATCAACAGTGGCTGCATTTTACATCTGGGACCACACTTGCAAAGGATGATAGGAGTGGGTAGACCCATCAGGGACTAGGTGTTTCTTCTGGGATCACAGCACTAAGCCAATTTTATCTAAATTCTGAGACTGGACTGGGACTAGAAATGGGCTGATGCAGGAACTTGCTCTCAACCAGACAGGTTTCTTAATACTAATAATACTCGACTGGGAAGTTTGAAGATGCAATCCTTCCACCACCTGCTTGTTAGTGGACAGATTGGGTTTTATTCAAGAGCATGAGAAGTTTGGGGTATCAATTTTCTTCACCATCATTTATTTCAACCCTTTTGAATTAGGTTCCTGGCCTTTTTAGCAAAAGAAACGGGCTTAGAAATGACAGTTACTGCTCTTACGGCCACTTGTGTAAGTGTTAATTCTTCACAACCAAGTGAAAGTGCATAACTTCATTATGCCTTGTTTCTTCTCATTGCATAACCATTATCAATAAGCAGCACTGAGACTCAAGGACAACTACAGTGCTGGGACCTCAGACATCATCACGTAGGTAGCCTTTGCAATTCTTAACAAATTATTCAGGGACTTATGACAATCAGCCAGAAAACTTGATCGAGCAACATGCAGACAATTTACTTTCCCTGTTCATGAGTCCTGCTTGAAGAACATCTATCCAGTTTCCATGTCTATATACTGTGCCATGATTTCCAAGCCGAGAGCTTGTCTAAAGCCGGCTTTGTTACTCCTTTCCCAGGAGCAGAAAACATGAGCACCCTGCTCTCCTCCAGTTGGGAACTGTTTCTTCATTACACTGTTGCCGAGGAAGTCAACATTGCCTGTTCTGACCAGGAGGAATGGCTTCATTTTCAAGAACAAAGGTCTTTCCTATGACTCCAGGATCTCTTGGCCATAATTTGAGGATGATTGTCAAGTTGTTTAACCAGACCACCGTGTCAAAGCTTATAGATATACTGGACCTTTTAGGATGGGTATCAATTCCACAACTTTGAAGCAGGAGTTTATGGTTGTCTGAAAAGTAATACGTAATAATAAATTCATTTTAGACTATTATATGGTAATTCTTTGTATTGTTTAATTTTAATGAATGTTAAATGTATATTGTGTACTCTGTAAACATAGCAGGTAGGAATCCTCAACTACATTAATATTTTGTTTGCCTAACTCATTTCAAGCAAAATTTAGAGAACAAATCTTTTACCTTGAATGATAAGTGTTAAGTATAGATTATTTTATGACAGAAATGATCTAGAATGACTGTAACTGGCCTTGCATGTTAGCTGTGGTCATTGTTATGTATGAGAATTCACTGAATATCAATAATTCGAGCCTCTTAAAATCTTCTTTTGGAAAAATAATATTTGCAGGTAATTATGCACTTTAAATTTGAGAGGCTACCCTCAAGAAGAGTTAAGTATCTCTACTTTATACTCTAGTTACACTACCTAATAATGGCAATGAACATATGAGAACTGAAACACTAAAAACAAATGCAGATCTGTAATGAAAAAGTGAGGAGTACATCTAACCCAGAGTTTCATATAGGCATCTTGAAGAATTTATAAAAAATAAAATCTTGAAACTTTACATACCTCATAATACTAAATACCAAAGATGACATTGTTACAAGCAGAACAGTAAGGATACTTTTGATACCCAATCTACATCTGAAGCACAAACCAAAGTATAACAAACAAAAGATATCTCTTTGAACTTTTATTTCATTTTGGGTAAACAAAGTACAATGTTTTCTTAACATTTTTAACTTATGGCACCTATACAGGTCATGTACTCAAATTAAGGAAGTATAGGGCTTTCCCCTAGAGTAAATTCACACAATTATTTTCAAAGCTATGACTTATGTACATTAGTGATCACATTAAAATGACATTTCTTAACCTATGACTTCAATTTCTGTAAATTTACGAATCTGTTTCATTCCCAGAAGTAGGAAATTTGTCTTTCATAAAAAAAGGGCACTCATCTAATCTGGCCCTTAGAGAAGTGTATTGCTTTGTATGTACTATTTACAATATTTTCTTGATACTTCTAATTTCTCCAGAGCAAATACCTGACTGAATATGCAAATTACCAGATACAAAATAAAGCAGATTAAAAAATTAGTTGCTGGGAAAGTTCACCTAGTGCATTTTGCCATATGGGGTTCTACATTCATGAAGTCAAAATCATACACAGATGGTTACAGGTTTATCAGGTAAATCTGTCTCACTTTGTTCACTTGTTACTTATTAATGTCAGGAACCATTCTAGAAAATACTGGAAGTGCTGAAGCGTAACTGTACTTGGAAGAGCCACGTGAATCTGTGCCACCATTATTTAACCATTCAATTAAAAGTGGCATGTGCAACAGGAATAACTAGATTTAACGATAAACAACTGGAAGACAAAGCTGCAGGGCATCTAACGGGAAACTATTATCTAGTGTTATTACTGTGAAAAATTCAACTTTCAACACCTGATTTTAGAAATACCGGAATATTCTAAACACACTACAAATGTGACTGAGAAGCAAGCAGCACTACATGAAATCTGACTTTCCAACAACATACTATATCTACAGTATACAGTAAAGTGCTTAAAATGTATACAGACTGTCGCTAACTACTGACCTAAGCAACTTCAGTTAATCTGCATGTCAAGTCAAAATGTAAAAGAATAGAACTCTTGCAAACACGTGTTAACCTGTTTACCACATAATAGCAACTGCCAGATACTCAAGTAGCCTGGTCATCTCCTTTACCATCCCCAAGACTGTGTAGAGTACAGAAAAGGACCTGGACCTGAAGAGACTTCAGAGAAAAATGTAAAAGATTGAAGACATTTAACCATGTAAAAGGATCACCTGACATGAGAACGATGATGATTATCCCTTTAAACTGACTACTCAAAACTGGTGCAAGATCAATGTTAATGTTCTATTTATTCAATCTCCCATTAACTGATGAAACTGTCAAAAATGCTTGTTTACATGTTTCTGTGGCAGTATCTGCAACTTTTCTGCCTTTACCTTCTACTTAATATCGACATGTCTAAAACAGAATCCAGTTTTCTTAAAAGTGCAGATCATTTAAGAAATACTGCAACATACATACAACTCACAGTACTGTATTTTATAATGACAATGCAAATACTGTACTGAACTATGGTTTACTAATGGAGAAATATGACCAACTCCATGGTAGTGAATACCATTTTCCATCTATTCTGACACTAATTATGTTAACTAGTCAGAAACCTTATGCAGTTTTAACTCATGGAAAACTTGCATCTGTTTTGACATAAATTATTTCAGCTAGTCAAAAGCCTTCCCCAGTTTTACAGTAGGGAAAGTCTGTACTATACTGTATATTGTGTACACCAGCAACAGAGCCAAACTTTGTGTTGTGAAATTTAGAGTAAATCAGAATGACATTCAGAGACCCTTAAGTCTGTATCTGCACATTGTAGTGTGGCTTTTTAATGGCAAATTGATATTTTACTGACAAGGAATAAATATGCCTTAACATTCTTAACATATTACAATTAGGGCACGTTAACATTTCACCAAAGAACAAAATAACAAATCACAATGACAAAAGAACTGCACATAAAATTCTACAAACTTACAATTTATCTTTACTTTGCATTAATATCTAAGCTACAAGGTCTCCTGAACTCTTGACCTCTCTCATGGATCCACTTGTTGGACACTGAAAATGAGAAAAGAATTACATAGCAGT
The DNA here is from genome assembly GCF_040412425.1 of Macrobrachium rosenbergii. Taxonomy (NCBI): domain Eukaryota; kingdom Metazoa; phylum Arthropoda; class Malacostraca; order Decapoda; family Palaemonidae; genus Macrobrachium; species Macrobrachium rosenbergii. The sequence goes on along the minus strand of NC_089782.1, from coordinate 43,935,443 downwards.
TACACTTTTATTTGCAAATAATCTTATTCCGCAACAAAATACCCCTATCAGTAATAGGTTTGAAGATTTCTACAAGAGAACAAATCCTTGGTCACCTAATTAAAGGCAAACACACATAAGTACTGAAGTCTCTTAAAACATTAAAAAAAGCTAATTGATTCCAAGGATTAAATAAAAGTTCTAAATGAAGGTACGTAGCATTTTAAAGGTATAAATAAAAGATATATGATGTAAAAAAAGGCTAATCCAAATTATTCAACTTAAGAGTTATGGAAGCAGACCTCCAAAATGGGGAAAGGAATTGGGAGAACCAAAGTGATTGCTTTGCACAACAAACTGTAGGCCATATCAAAGGTTCTTTGCTTCCCTTCTGCCTAGTTCCAAAGCTTTCTTTCTCCAATCTCTTTCCACCAAACAGTCCAACCTCTCTAACTTTTTCTTGGCCAAATTTGCTCTCACCATTTCAAAACAATGTTTCAATTTGTCACATACTGCAAATATTTCATAAAGAAAAAAAATTCATCCAGCCATAACCCAAAATGTTGCCGTAAATATTAGAATGCTATGTGATAAAACTTCAACGTAATCATGATCTTCAAAATAACTTACCCCATTTTGTACCCACTAACACTGGACAAGCAGCATGTCTTGTTAATAGATCTCCTTCTCCATTTGGGTAGAGGTTGTGCCAAAATGCTGCAGCACCCTTCTCAGGCCACAGAGACAAACCAAGGTGAGGAAATACAGTGGCTCCCCCTGCTTCAACATCACTCATCTACAGAAATTGGTTTACAGATGGTCAACTATTACTTGAAACTACTGAACTCCTTATTAATAGTGCAGTACATTCTTATTTCAGAAAATCTCATATATTACTAACATTTTTATCAAAACGTATCACAATATACTCAAAATGAAAGACAAAATACTCCTCTATATTGCATGAATATTTCTTAATGCTGTACTATAAAATAGTAGCTGAAAAAATTCGATGATGCATGCACAGTTAAAAATATAGTAGTAAAATTATTAGAAAAAATTAAAGTTAAAATGCTGTTAGTCACATGGCTTAACTATTAGTGTTTTATACCACCACCGTAAATGTACAGCTACCAAGCACTACAACTAGTCATGCTACTTTACACAACTATTTACACTAACAACTCAATAATTTATACTGAAAATCACCATGACACTGCCTCTACAGCAACATCAGGTCAACTGATGACATCAACAACCAACATCACCACCCCCTGCTAATTGACAGAGTGCAAGGATACAAAATAAATGCTAAAATATGAAAAAAAGGTAAATCTAAATACACTCATCAAAATCAGACAGGAGAGGATGTTTAGGGAACCTCCAATTTCCATAGTGGAGAAGAGTCTCTTGAGTATTAAAAGTAAAGCTTTACTTGATAAATCAGTCAACAGCAAGTGAAGCAAAGTTGCAAAAGAACAGACCAAGAAGAAGGGTTCTCAAGCACAAACACAAGGATAACTTTTGCAGTCTCAGCAACACCTGCCAAAAATTCAGACACAGAACAACAGGAAACTACAGAAAAGGCAGAAAATTAAAAAATAAATTAAGATTACAAGAAAAGCAGTCCATACAAGGCAGTTACTCACATAAAATAGAAAAGTGGCAATACGATTGCCCCAAGGGCCCAGGCCAATATCTGGGTCAACTTCATCTTTCTGTAACACGCAATGTTCATTCAAAGTCCTTGGTCCTATATATATATATATATATATATTACAGAGAAAAGGTCAAAATCAAGTCATTTGTCACCAAGACTGTCAAAAAAAATTCTAAAATCTCGAAATAAACACACTCTGAAACTGAAATTAAATTTGGTCTTGATATAAAAAAAAGATGAAAAAAGATCATTAAACCTGAAAATTAAAATGTACCTATATACACACACTGAGTCCCAAGAGATATCAATACAGTATGTAGTTTAACTGAATAAAACCCTGTAAAAATAAACAGTATTAAACTCAAAGGAAAAAAAGTGAGAAAGGTATCATTCACAATAAACTTAACACTCTACAGAACTTTCATAAACAATGAAATCAGGAAGTGATAAAAGAGCTGAACATTTAAATAGAATACACAGTAGTACGACCCTTGACTCCCTACAACAGAAACTATTTTCCCAACAATAGAAATGACATAGCATTTACAGAGTTGATCACCTCATGTTCATGTACAAAGACGAATTTAGGAAGTTTTGATAGTTGCTTTAAAATATCTTTGTTTATGTTCCATAATCTTTTTATAAACAACATTAAATAACATTTACTCAGTTTATAACATGATTCTGGAAATGTTAAATCTTTCTTTCTTCATTCACAATATGAGCCTCACAGAGCTTCATTAACCCTAGCTTTCCTTGCAAGCCACAAATGATCCCAAATTTTAAATTTCATGAAGGTTATGGTTGTATAAGTTCAGCAAAAAAACACTGGCCTTAAGCTCAGCAATGAGAAATCATGAACTTACAAGTTTAAGTCAGCCTAATTTTATCTACTACAGAAAATAAAACCATCTAACCAACTAGAGTCTAGATACATACACAAGTAACTGTGGCAAAACATACACCACCCATGATCTACCTGCAATGCCACAAAAATCTAAAAATTTTTACTAGCAAAAAAACAAAAAAAAAGTACACACACACATGAAAAGTACTAATGGAATCAGTTCTTCAAGAAACTAGCCCCAGTTTTCAAGTCTGAAGAGTTCTCAGGCATCAACCAGGCTGATCCAAATTATCTGTAAGTCAATATTTGTAAAAGATAGAGAAATTAAAAATTTTTACAATATAAACATAATTCTGAAACATGAAGACATCTGAGGGGCAAAATAATCTGATGGAGAACTGCAAAAAAAAACTACAGGAATTTCTTAAAAAAAGGTTTGGGCACAACTAATCAAATAGTCATCTGTCGTGTTCACGGGTTATGAATATGGATATTTATTAATGACGATTACCTGGATACCTAACAACATGAGTTACCTTGCATTCCAAAGACTGCGAGTTAAAAGAAACTTGAACTTTCAAGCTGGTAATTCGTACATACGCCATAGTATATGAAGTGCAGAATGCAATACAAAAAAGTAAAAAAGAAAGCTGCAACGTAAAATATTTTAACATAAATTAAGATGCATTTGATGTTGTGAGCACATTGATGTTAATAGCTTGCAGTGATAAAATAAAACATTCTAATATGGTTAAAGATTATTCTATGTTATCAAGCAATATAACTAACTACTACAAGAGCAAACCATCTACAGTCGACCCTCAAATTCTGCAGGTTCTGAGTTCGTCAATTTTTCATAAGTAATTAAATGATATATTTTTCGCAGCTGTGGCTATTCTCATATATCAGCAAATGAACTGTTTAGAAATTTAGAAATTTAATAGGTTATAAATTATATCCTATCCAAATACACAAAAACTATAAGTCACACATTCACACACTTACAACCACACACAACATCCACAAGTAAGTAAAATTTAAACAAAGGTAAAGATAATGTAAGTTACTAGTGCCTAAAACAGCAATCCACATTATAAAAGTGTAACTATAAGCAGAGGAAACTCAAAGGGCAAAAGAACAAAACTAAGGGTATATCACTGACATGATGTTGTGTTGTTCCTATCAAAACAAAAGAGCCTACTGTAAACTAAAATAAATAAATCGAAGTGAGGTACAAAAACAAGAAATAATAAAAATACTGTAATAAATTCACTGAACAAAATCTGCAAAAGTGAAACCTACAAAGAATGCTGCAGTTAATAAACATCTGTCCATTTTGAGTTTTTCTTTGTGGGTAAGTGTAATAACATTTACCAAGAACTACATCAAGTGTGTCTGTGTTGCATTATCGTTTTCAACATAACCACTGACATTCAACATCGCTGAGCAATTGGTGGGTGGTATTTTTAAAAATAATATTTTTTTAATGGGTATTGGTTTATACATTTCATATGCAAGACAAATCCTATAAATTATACAAGTTAACTACATTACAGTGCACAGTACAAGTTTCTCTCTCTCTCTCTCTCTCTCTCTCTCTCTCTCTCTCTCTCTCTCTCTCTCTCTCTCTCTCTCTCTCTCTCTCTCCACACTGTTGATACTGTATAGTACTGTACTGTCCACTAGGATAGGTGTATTTTACCATACTGTACTGTAGTGTATAAAATTTGTTGAATGATGAACAGTTAAAGTTAGATCAGTACGGTTTACAGCTGACAATACGCTATTAGGGCTTAAGGGTTGAGAGTTCAGGAGTTATCAGTGGACTTTCAATTTCCATGGTGGGCTGGTGCCCCTAACCCCTGCAAAATTTGAATGACAACTGTAGATTCACAGCATTCAATCTGGAAAGCGTCATTGGCACATCATGTACAATTAAGTCTACATGAACTAAAATGTGGGGCTAATAAGCACTGACAAGTACAATTTCCTGTTTTGGTATATTACTCACATAAAAGAGGAAAGTTGCAATTCGGTTACCAGTGCCTAAACTTTTAAAGGCATCTTTTTCTTCTCGCTGTAAAATAAGGAAGTTGCTGATGATTATAAGTACTATGCTACGCTTGACTTTGAAAATATTCAGAGAAAATAACTTATATACACTTGAAACCTGTTACTAAGACCTGTCTGACACTTTCAAACTTCAAAACATCACTGAAAATAAGAACACCTACCCTTGCAAAATCAAAATGTGGCTCATAGTGACCACCTAATCCATAGTTTGCAACCTGGAGCTCCTCAGCTGTATCCACATTCAGCCCTGAAAAGAACTTTTGATTAGAGAAAATAATCTATATGGCCTAGTTTTAAAGTGATTCTACTGATTTTAATGAACAATCCCCATAGTACAGTTCAGTACTCTGATGAAGATAACATTCATAATTAAAAATCTAGCAAGAAAGAACTAAAACATTCTCAAAACATTGGAACGGTTCCTAACATGATATAAGGTCATAATGAAAAAATAAACCTTGATTGTATAAAAATACATACATCATTCACATAAGACTGCCAAACTGATACCTGATGTAAAATTAGGGTTTGTTAGTTACTAAACAACAAAATAGTTTCACATCAAATGTACCACTTGTGGTCTTTAAGGTTCCAGACACACCAGTCTTATGTCTAACAGACAGAAGAGTAGTAGTAGTAGTACACATTCATCACCTTGATCCTCAGGTCCACATGAAGTGACAATTTCACTTTTCACTTCTGTAGCACTGTAACATCCAAGCAGAATACCCAGACACTCATTTACTGCAACCTTCCTTTTCTCTACATGTGATAATTAATTTGATGCTATACCTTATTAGGAAGTTTATGCTTTGCAGGATTTAATATCCTGAGTCAACTTTTCTTTTCCAAATAATTACCCCTTCAATTTTTAGAGAACAGCATCATATATGGACTGGTTAGCATAAGCTCCAGTGATTTCTTAACGAGCTAATTTGGGTATTTTGCATACTTATGGTTTTCCAGTGACATTACATTAGGTTTAATGTTTGACTCTAGATGATGAACAGTTAACTTGTTAATGACTCTGAAGTAACAAGTAGTTTTATTTATGTTTGCCTTAGTTACCTACAAGTTTTTTGTATATATTTTTGTATGATTTGTTTGTTCTGTATTGAATAAAAAAGTTAGTTTAGCTTTTTTTCAAAATTCCTGTACTTGTTCATTTCTTTACAATGTAATGTATTTCCAAGTCTGGGCCTTTCCCTATCTAAATGCTAACAAGGAGGTACCATTAACCTTCAGTAGGTATTTTCTGATATAAGCCTGCTGTTTTATTCTCTTTTTGTTAACACTGTATTAATTAATCTTGTCTACTTCAATTCAAATATTACATTTTCTTAACTGTTCCATATTTGCAATTTGCTTTATATATGTTAAAAATAACTTTGCCTTTGTTATGATCATTTATAATCATAATCACTCCTTTACATTAAGCTACCTTTTAATTACTGCTGTACACTGTACTACTTTTGAGCTGTGTATTGTATTTCACCTTCACCATGCATTTAAGATACCTACAAACTTGCAAAGCTCTACCAAGTAAGCCCCACCATGTTTATGTATCAAACCTTGATAGGGACCCCATCTCTTGTGCAGGATAGGGACTCCTTATTTGTTATGTAGGTGTAGCAGACAGCTCTGTTCAACCAACACCACTGTAAGATGTTTTGGAATTGGTCTCTCAACCAGTGGATGCTTGTCTACAAAAAGACAACCTAAAAGACGACACCACACCAGGATTGCTACTGTACAAGTGTAAGGTTCAATTACCTCATAATCTTCGTCCCTACTTCTTAACAGGCAGCGGGATCTTCCTCTTATTTGGCCATGGCCAGAAACATCCTTTTTGAGACCAGACTCCAGTCCAGCAACCAGATGCAGACTAATCCTCTTGTATCAGTCAGGTCACCAGCTGGTCCAGCCAATAAGAGTTCCCACTCCTTAAGATTCAGCTACATGTCTGGGCTAAAAGAGAGTTGGTTCTCTTCTTTCCAAGACTTGATGCAGCACCACTTGAGGAGGTTCATCAATTCGACTCCCCTATCTGTTGTGGCGAAGGCAAATGTGTGCAGCCAGCCACTTCAAGGTATTCTGAGGAAGTGCCACCTTACTCCAGAGATTTCTTCCAAATATGACATGGAACAAGGTTGTTAGGTGGACTAATGTTCCACCCTGAATACAAACAGCCATATGGGTGGAAACCACTCTGGGAATAAGTGGTCACACCATAGGGACACTTACTTATATCAACCTGGTGACATGATGATGCCCTTGTCAAATATTGAACTTCTAAAAATTAAAAATGTCCATGATCATATCATTCTATTAAAACACAAATGATGCCACTGGTGACTATATTCATATTCATTACCACTGCTGCAATGGTTTCCATAAGTTGAGCAAGGATCTCATGGGATGATTGGGTGCAATCTTCACATGAAAGAATATTGGCCAACTTAAAAGTAAGGTCAGCCTGCTAGACAAGCGACATGCCACTGCCCATGATTAACAGCTATTCTCTCACGCAGTGCATTATCATTATCAAAGTAGTTCTATTAGACCAGTGAATTAAACCTGGCCTTCATGCTGAGCATGAGGAAGACCACAATGTTTACATACACTCAGGGAGCTGATCTTTGCATTTCTTCCCTTAACATAAACAGCACTCTGCATGTCTGGAAATTAAATATAGCAAGTAATTTAAATTCTGTGGGACTTTAATGATTTCCATACTCAATGCCCTCTTTAAAGTACTTTATTTTTTAAAATAAACATAAAAAATGCAGTAACTCTTGTATTTCACAGTCTTATGAATATAAGAAATTGAGCTAGTTTCATTTCTCCCTTGAATCCATTTCTCATAACAACATGAGTGCTGTTCTGTTAGTTTAAGATTCCAATTGGGCTGGGATGATTACACATGTTTAGTTAAGAACAATATCATGTCTCAAGTTTAACAATGTAAGTCTCAAGTTTACGATGTAGTTTAGTGGAACAATGGATTCTTTACTTGGTTTTGCCAGAGATTTTGAATACTTATTCTTAATCTTCAGTCATGGGCAGTTCCCTCTGGTCTCTTCCCAACCAGCCATCCAATTTTCACATCATTTAAGAATAAATTCTGTGGGTCAGACCCATGGGAGACTAGTATTAAATTACTTTACATCAATGATAATCTTCAGATTTGGAGATACAGTATAGGGAGAAATTTGCATGGATCTCTCACCATTTATAAATAAAAAAGATACTTAAAACAAATCTGTCCCCTCACCATTTACAGATAAAAAAAATACTTAGACAAACCTGTGATGTCTTCAATCCTGGTGTTAATTCTAGCTACATCTTCTGATTCATCATGTTTTAACCAAGCAGACTTGCTGATACGATAAGAGGCAGTCTCTAACTCTCCAGTCTTGTAATTTTGAACAGTTGCACGCTTGAACTGTAAGGAAGGAAAATGTTATTAGAATACTATCGAGTGCAAAAGCACAATTAAAGAAAACATGCAGTATATGTTTGTATATGTATAAAGTATACACTTAAAATGTATATGTATGCAGCAACTTTAAAATAAAATGAAGAACAAGTGAGAGTACTATAATTCAGGTCCTTATTTATCACAATTATTTGGTTAACCTTGCTTTTTACTCATGTTAATGTCTACTTCTTTCTTAACTGTTAATAATTTACTTGTGTTCCTACATCAGTCTCCTGCTTAAAATTTTGTCTGCTTTTCCTTGTTACAGCTTCTCTCCCTTCTCCCTCTCCTGCCTGAATTCTATGATATTAGCAGGGGCTGGAAGGTAATCTGAAGTTCTAATGTACAATTATGGATCCAGAGAAGGCATTTGATACCATAACATGGGGGAGTCTTTTGGTGTTAAAGAAAGAGGAGAGTGCCAGAAAAGTTGGTCAGGTTGGTTGAAATGATGTATAATAGAACAAGAACATCAGTAATAACAAACTTTGGCAAAACAGAAATGTCTGGAGTTAAGACTTGGCTTATATCAAGGATCAGCACTTAGCCCATTTTTGTTTGCACTGATTATGGATGTACTGAGCGAAGGAATTAGGAATGGAAATCTATTAGAAATGTTATATGCAGATGATCTGGTGATTATGGCAGACAAAAGAATTGCATAGAAAGGTAAGAGAGAAGGAGGAATCTATAGAATGGGGTAATATGAAGGTAATTATGGGTAAAACTGAGGTTATGGTGTTCAGCAAGCAGGAAGAGGATAGGTTATTTGTACAAGGCAGAGGCCCAGATTTAAACAGGTAGAGATATTCCAAATACTTAGGCTCTACTTTAATCCCAGAGGGAGTGTGAAGCTAAAGTTTTAAGTAGGATAAAAGCCACTTGGGGGGAATGAAGGAAGTTGGCAGGGGGTAGTGTGTGACAAGAGAATATGAAATAAACTTACAATAAAGATCTACTGCACTGTAACTGGACCAGTGATTATGTATGGTTCCAAAACATGGGCATTACGAAGGAAGGAGAAACAGAAGCTATAGCAAACGGAAATGAGGATACGGAGGTGAATAATGAGGCTCTTGCTATATGACTGTCTGGAAAAGAAAAAATTAGTAGTGCCACAGTAGTAAAGATTACTGATATGCTCTATTTTGAGATGGCATGGGCATGTAGTAAGGCTGATTGAGGAGGAAGGATTGAAAGGGATTAAGCTAAGAAGATTATGTAACAAACTAAAGCAATAACACTACAAACTATAATACAGTAATGTTTTAGACTGATGTTAGACATAAATGAGTGACCCGAGAAAGAAATAATGCAGCAACTTAACTTTTGCATTTAAGGAAGGACTCAAATCATGTCTCAATTCAACTAACTCTTGTAAATTGAGAACCTACTGCAGTTCTTTATACTGTATATAACCTATTTTCTGAAAAACTCTATTGGTAACCCCATGACCTGTCCAATTAATCAGGTATATACCTGGTGGCTGGTCAACTATAGAAAGTTGCAGTCAGAATAAAAAGTACATATAAGTAAATGAGTATTTCTTCATACAGTAAATTATTAAAATAAGAATTACTCCATAGCAGCCTTACCCTGGGTGTTGCCATTTCCTTCACCACACTCATTTCTTTTTCGCTGATAACATCATGGTAAATTATTATGGTTGGGTGAATGTACATCACTTCAGCTTTCACTGGAGCAATCTGGAGCGACTTCCCAGGACCATGCTGAAAAGGAATATCATTGTAATTTAAAATTTCACAAATTCTAATTTATTTGACTTCCAATTTTTATTCATCCTGTTCAAAGTTTGATTTTCCTCTTTTAGTCTTTCACTTAATTCCAATTCAAGTGAACCTGTACTAGATATCATGGTTTCACGTAATTAAAAACTAAGTCTTTCAACTGTTCATTAGTTATCACACATTCATTAGTTTTAGCGGGTATCATTCTGAAAAGGGATGCAGTTCATATTTTGTCAGTGTGTTCATCATTACTTTTTAATTTGTTTCTATTACTTTTAAATTGAGGATGTTTTTCACTTCCTGGCATCCAATCATCATTTGTCACATAACTTCACTCCACAAAAATACTGTTAACACATTTATCTGTACAGAACAAAAATGCTGAAAAATGGTTCTGCAAACATATCATGATGCATGCTAAATATCTCATAAAAAAATATTACAAATAGATGTACAATCAAAACTAATACTTTCAAACTTCACTACATAGCAACATTCACTAACTGTAACTGGTATTTTCCCATAAATGCAAGCAGTCTGTACATTGCTGATAAAATGCATATTTCCCCAGTGTTCATTTTCATCATTACTTCTCATTATTTCTTTTATATTTCCACATGCAAATATATGTTATGTTTTAACCTATCATAGCATACTGTCAATCAAAAGCCTTTATGAATAATGAATGAGTGCCACATCCAAGACTTTTACACTGCAATGATGTGCCCCACACAAAAACTTTCTATTTTGTACTTTGCATATGATGTCACCTACTAAAATTAATCTCAAATTGTCTCATAAAAATCCATCATGCATAAATATATATATATAGTAGTTTCTGAAGAGCATCATCTGTAGTGATACCTGTGAAACTCTAGTTTCAAGAGCCAGAGAATATTTTGTAACAATGATTATGCACAGTTAACAAGCACTTAAAATTTCACAAACCTGATAATAGCAGACCACCTTGGATGCAATATTTTTGGGAACTTTACCCTCACCTCGGCACAGCTTTTCGTAAGCTCGTCGTTCTTTCTGCCAGGAATCGGCAACTTCAGAGTCTTCAGCAACAGTGTATCCCTACATGAAAGAATGAAAAAATATAAGAATGCCTGACAAGAATATGTAATTTATAATAAAAAAAAAAGTCCAGAAGGATAGTAGATTTGCTGCTAGTAATTAAAACTAAGATCAGTGGCATGTGAAGGCCTACGGTTGCCGCCAAACTAGGAGAATGACACACTACTAAGCATTCACAAAAGATGAAGGATAAAAATATTAATATAAAAGTAAATCTTAACATACAGGAGGGTGTCTCTCTCTCAAGAAGTTGCTGCTACAGTAGAACTTCATCTGAAGAGTGCTGGTCATGTTAAAAATAAACCGATACCTAGTTTCTACTGGTTACTGTAGTCAATACTCCTACTGGCTGGAAAGTTGAAGTAACGAAACCCATCTAGCTCACTTCTAAACATTAAGCAAAACACTAGTAACAGGCAACAGAGAGGATTACTACACAGAAATTAACAATGTGTCCAGGTTGAGAACTGGAAAATGTAGGATTACCACTGGTTCAGGCTATTAAAGACATCAGCATCAGGTCCGCATCAAGTGAAATGCCTGTGGCAAGAACACATGATACTGCACTCACCAAAAACAAGTGAATTACAATTATCATCATTATTAATCAGAAAAAGGCCTTTTCTCAAACATATTTCATTTAACAATAAAACAGCAGACCTAACATTCTTCTTATCATATAATTTTTCCATTCTCCTTGCTGTTTCTCCTCCTTGTAGAGTTCATTTCATGTTTCCAGACCACTGAGTTAACATTCCTAACTCTAATATTGCTGACCCAAAAGGTTTGTCCTTAGTAAAGATATTAGATTTTAGATCTTCTTTAATACATTACAACTCTCTGAAAAACCCATTACAGTATTGGATAAGTGAGAATGTTGAGAATTCTCATAAAATTTCTTAAGAAGCTTTGTATCCAATACTTGATATTTATTCTTGACTGTACACTGGACAGTCACATAAAACACATTTAACTGTAAGTGTTGCTATTCTTTCTGGGACTGTGTCATATGGATTAGACATTAAATACCCATGAGTCAAATGACTGTAGGCAATTCAAAGACAGGGCACTTCAATGTGCCAACATCTTCGATATGAGGGACATCACAATGTGAAGCAACCCAAGGTCAAAGAGCTGAAACATGGACTTAAGCATAAATTTACAACACAGATCCTCTTTACATTACTATCATTCTCAATAACAACTAGTGTTTTGAATTATTGATTGCAAGGAAAAGACATGAACTTACTATCTGTATTCTTACTGCTTCAGATTTATGTTATTAGAAATCATGTCAAAGAAAAACTACGTTATCTGCAAAAGCAACGCTTCTAGCATGTGATAAACACACAAACCAAAGCCAGAATTGCTTATTTATTCTAATCAAGATAAAAGCAAAAACAATTAAGAGATAGTGACAATCATATGCTAAGGTTAAGGTATGCTACAACACTTACTACATACACTGAACTTCAGGTAATAGAAATAACAACAAATGATAAACAATATTTGATCATTAACTGAAAAATTTAATAGAAAATAACAAAATACATTCGAACTACCATTAAGAGGGGGGGAAAAAGGAAGTACGACTGGCAACACGCATTAGACATCTATACTCAAGGTAGGTGAACATAAAGGCATCTTAGTACTGTGTGAACTAGTAACTACTGTACCTGACAGCTACGAGACTTCACAAACTATAGCAACAAATGCTTGTGCTTCCTGGATCACTAGGGTATTCAATACTACAGACACCTTACTGCTTATTGGAGGATTATGTACATGTAAAACAAGAGAGTCCATATGCATCTGGATCAGGATAGGTTCATACATTACCTTCTCTACTGCTTCCACGTCCATGCTTTCTCCGTCTCTGACCCTCCCAGCCTGTTGTTTCTGAAGGGCTTCCTCGTAATAAATTTTGTTTCCATATGCCCTCTGATGGTTTGGTTTATCTACAAGTAACTCGTTGGTCAGTTTCAGAGCTTGCCTAACATTTCCCTGCATGTATGTAGAAAATGCCAGATACTCCAAAATGTCAGCTCTATCAACAGTCTTGTTTCCTTCGGTTTCGAATCGGTTAAGAGCTTCATTCATCCACAATGTAGTGTGATAATGATCGCCACTGTTGTAACTTTGACGGCCAAGCTCAAAACAATCTCCAGCTGAAATGAACATACTGCATAATTAACAGACTTGGATATAATCAATTCATAGTTTCAAGCTGTGTATCAGATATGAGATTTGCTGTCCGCTCCTTGTATCTGTGAAGTATCTGTGAACATTTAAGCCTCCGAGACAATTTCTGAGTAGTCAGAGAGTCCAGACTTACAGATGTTACGGCAAAAATACTGAATAAAAATGGAACTTGCGACAGAAAACAGTATGCCAACAAGGTACAGTGGCATATTTGAGTCACTACCTGCATGGTAAAATTTAACCCCTTTACTTGCTTCAGTATCTGACAAAGTTACGAACAGAAATCTAACCTGTAAGTTCCCTGTAGGCCTGTTTCTTCCCATTAATGTAACCACGCGCCAGCTGGGCTGTATCTAAGTTATAGGTGTCTTGTAGTCTCATCAATGCAGTTGCTGCTCCATTCAAGTCTTCTTCATCAGGCCAACGCAGAAGATCAGCCATATTGGTTAAATTGTTGAGCATAGCTGAAAGAAATACAACCATATATGAACATTTAGAATTATAAAAATAGATATTGTTGAATGACTTTTTTTTTATCTAAATAAGAAATTCTGAAGAAATACATTACAAAACATTCACTTATGAAACAAGACTGGGATCATATGTCAAAACACGGAACTTCAAACTCACCCTGTCCCACATCATCTGCTGTTAGTACATTTTGGATATCAGCCCAGTCAACTGTTAACCGTTTCACTAACAAATAGGCATTGATAGGATTACCAAGAAAGGCATCTGGTGAACGGGAGGCTTCGTCATGAACACGTTCCATCTCAATCATATCCCTGAAAAACATTTGTCCATTTTTTTACTGAAAGAAAGGGGTTTGTATCAATTCTGCTCTCTTCATATGTAGCTAAAAAATTATACACATTCTGATACAGTACTGTATATCATACAGCAAATGAGTGGGAACTTCAAAGTCTTTGAAAGAGATACATATATAATAAGGTTTTCTACAACACAGCAAATTCATACTCCACAATACATTTAAGTGTCAGAAAATTATATCTCATCTATTTGTTGCTTAGTAAGCATAAAAACAGCAAGTACTGTACATAAAAATAGACACAAAAATATCCTTATTATATATTTACAACTGAAATCTGCTATCTGAGTAAAATACTGCATCTGTATCAATTATCACTGGAGCAAAAAACAGCAGGTTGACTGAACTTTTATTAACATACCTCTTCAATTTCTGCAATTTTTCCTCTTGTGCTAATATATAATTCTCAACTGCCCTAATCATCTCTCCTTCAGTTGTGAGTAAACGTCCCACATCAATCATGGAAGTATATACTTCTCCAGAGGAAGCTATCCCAACAACTGCGAAACCTAGCAGCCACCATACTGTCCACATTACTGAAAATAATTTTTAAAAAAACCTGTAAATGAGATTGTTATAAACTTCTTTATCAATAGCCAACAAACCAAAGTTTTACACTTAGCTTATTTTTTCATGCCAATTGAGGTTACAACCACAATGAAGTCACTGAAACTTTATGCCAAATATGTTAACAAAAGGCAATGTTACTATTGACAGATAATTTATCTGTACAGAAAAGAGAGAGAGAGAGAGAGAGAGAGAGAGAGAGAGAGAGAGAGAGAGAGAGAGAGAGAGAGAGAGAGAGAGAGAGAGTACAATAGCTTTCTAATAAATTTGTATAACTAGCCACAAGTTTTATTTTGATGTCATAATCTTCTTAATTACAGTACTCAAGGTTTATGTCAACCTTACCCATCCCTTCTTAGGAGACTAATGCTCCCTTATCATTCACATGACCAGAAATTTCATCCTAAACTCTGTCATTTATCCTCTTTCAGCCCAGAGGGACAGAGTTGTAAGCTAGACTTTGGGTCTACTGCATATACATGGGTTAGGCCTCACAATTCTCAACTCACCTTGACTATGTCAGGGACTGATAAACTAGAATTCCCTGCTTTAGCAGCTATCTTGTACAAAAAAATCTTTACCAAGGATTGTACGGAGGAGTCATGCTTGGTGCTACAATTAGCAATACCAAGTTCTTAATTTGGTTCCTAACCTGCCAAAACTTGGAAACTAGTTACTAAGGTATCTCAGCCAATCAGAGCATGAGAACTGGTAACAATAGCTTCACATCCTCACCAAGTTGATATATAAAGTTCAAATATGGAAGATCAATTCATCTTGTCCATGCTCACCCACTTAGACTGTCCAATGATATAACCACAGAGGGTGATAATACAGCACCATAATACCCTGAACAATAACTATTCATATCTATGAGGCCTACCGAATTCCGTTCCTAATGAACATAATTTGCCCCACAGACTGTGAAGTTTTCCCCTACCAAACTCTATGGCAATAAAAATAGGTTTCTTGCTAGATTAGAGCAATCTACTTAGGGTATATACCAAAGACAAGAAAGTCTATTAAACTTAACAGGCCAAGGAACTACTGTACTCAACATTTTGCTGTATCCCTAAATTAGCCTCCTTAGGTAAAATTCTAGTTAATGTATGAAATAATTTCTCACCAAGAAGGGAACCTCTTGACCTTCTAATGTCTTGGAGGCATCCGTCAACTGGGAGTTTTACCAATCTGAAAACCTGAGAACTATGGTATTATGAAAACTTGGGAGGTAACATAAACCTGACTACTCGGAGGCTAAAATGTTGCATGATGCCCCCTGTCAGGGGCATGTGTACTTGGTAATGAAGCATGCATCGAAGAAATGTTTTTGTGCCCTTAATAGACAGGCCACAGAAGGCCATCACTCTCGCAAAGGCAGGTAGAATACATGATGAGGAGTGGATGCTGTGTAGCGGGACAAGGTTAGGCATGAGAAATTTGATGTGAAAATAGACCAAGCCTAACCTTTCCTAGAATGCTGTATCCTGACCTAACCAGACCTTACCTTCCTAACCTGACTCAGGGTGCTGTGCCCTAACCTGGCTTGGGGGGCTTTGCCCCTCTTGGACACCCCCAAGTAACATGAATATCAGATACAGATCACCAGGACTAAATTTAGGAGGCAAAATTACTAACATATAACCCTGTCTCCCTACTCTGCATACTACCCCATGATGAATGCAGAGACTAAGGGCAAGCAAAAGATGGAGGAAACCATAATTTTACATTTAATCTTTGCATGGAAACAAGACCGTTCCTCTAGAAGTAATGAATGACAGCTTTCTTTACCCCCCAAAATGTATGTTACAACAAGCAATGGTTAATGGAAGATTGATGTGGGGTCTCAGCTACAGAGAAATATAGATCTCCAGTATTAGGTTATAAAACAATGTGTCCTAGGTTGGTTTAGTCCAAATTAGGTCGTATCCCTTGAATCGTCTCTGTTTCACAATTTGGTCGAGGTTAAGGGGTGGGGCTAGTCCAGTCCAGGAGGAACAAAGTCTAGTTATCAGATGTCCCTTAACCTACAGACGGCTATTACATAACAGTGACATCGACAGAAACTATATTACATAAAAATAAATCGCCTAGTTTAAGAGAACATTAGGCCTCGCCTGTCATGGTACCTTGACCTACTATCCTAGGTTAACTTTACCAACAGGTTACTCACCTGAGACACATGGCATTTTCACACTCTTCCAGTTATGTACGTACGCATAACAAGCAAAAATCAAGGGAGACCCTTGGTCAATATGCGGTTTGCTATAACGTTCTTGAATTAAGGATCCAATACTATCACACCGATCCTGTGAACGGGTAGCAGGATACTAGTGGCCGCAAATGACCTCTGGGCATGAGTTTCAAGACTTTCCTTTATTCACTGTTCGTTGGGTATCGATAAACACCAGTCATCTTTCGTCACTTACGATTAAGTGTACTTACTTCTTAGTTATTATATCAAACCATTAGATAATGCTCGCCAACGTTACCTGCAATTCCTATTAATTTAAATTGAAAATTTATCTCACAATTATCACTACCTGGCAACTCCAATTGTAAACAAACTATCAGCAGAAACTTCTAAAGAAAACGTAAGCAAAAAAATAAGGACAGACTCAAATAAATATTTTTCGTTTTCACGAGTTACCTTTTAATTTATTCATAAATAAAGAATAAGCGTTGCTATTTACCGAATCAATTAGATTCTTGTATGCATACGATATTTATGGAACATTTTCTTCAAATAATTTACTAATTTCACGGGCGTCCTTGTTTAAATTTACAGTAACACCACCCGTACAATTACATAATGATTAGCTCTCCTACAGCGGACCTTGTCAGACACACGAGGCATATTATTTTCTAAAGAATTACTTTCAGATCTTAGCAGCAGACTACTTCCCAACTATTCAACAAATGTTGCTGGCTAAACGCAGAGGCAGAATACGAGAGCACTTGTATGAAGGCTCCTTTTCGAACTGGGTATCTACTATGGCTATAAAAGCAATTTAAGCGTGGGAATCATAAAGTGGGTCATCATTTTGTTTCACCCTTTTTCTATGCTTCTTTTTTTTTAATATAGCTCACCGCCGCCACTAGCGGATCTAGGGAGGTTGCACCTGGGCAGGCCCTCCCCCCAATGAAAAATAATTATAAAATAATATTGAAGATTTGGATAATAATAACCTGAGAAATATAAAAATGGGAAAAATTAAAAATATATAGAAATAAAATTTTGAAAAATAATAATTATAAATAATAATAATTATATATATAATTATTTTTTCTCGAAATTTTATATATATATATATATATATATATATATATATATATGAAAATTGGTGGATCCGCTAGTGCACCGTCCTAAGCTCTCTACGAGACTACGGTAACGGTTAGTGGTAAAACCATCTATATAAAAGAATCTACTTTCCTCCAAGTAATTCTCTCTCTCTCTCTCTCTCTCTCTCTCTCTCTCTCTCTCTCTCTCTCTCTCTCTCTCTCTCTCCAATGATAAATGTTATCTTCGGAACATTTCATCCTTAAACAGCTGTCTGTCTGCATTTCTGTCGCTCAGAAATCTTGAAGCTGTTCGATGTAATACCTTAACTAGTCCCCTTTCATATCTTCAGTCCTCTAGCATCTAAAAAATACTTTAAAAACTGAGGAAAATGGAGTCAACTGTTTCGGGGAGACACTTATCAAGCAAGTCAAATATTGCAATGCAGGCGGTTTTAACACTCAAGCTCCTTGACTATCTTTGGAGGCTTGTGATAGGCCGTGAGACTAGCCATCTCATCATGAAGAGGTTATTTAAATCAAGAAAATATTTAAGACATTTTAAACAGGTGCTGGGAGTCTGGTGAGAGGGAAAATCCAACAGAGCGAGTGAGACCAACAAAAGATTGAAATTTGCACTTGCGCAAAATGACTCCAAATAAGGCTACAACTATGGCATCTACAGTACCTTCTCTCCATGTACGTGGTTTTTTGGTCACTTCTCTGGATCCTGACTTCGCTTACAGCAAGCTACCTCATGCCGCCTTTTACCGCGATGCTTATCACTGGATTGCAATAACCATTTACGAAGTGCTTCTCTCTATTGTTCCCCAGATGAGAAAACGTTCTCCACTGGCAATGGTGACGGCTGCAGCCATGAAATCCGAAAAGGTCAGCACCATCTAGTGATGTGACTTTGCAATAAACACCGACGGAAATTGAAAGTTATCCATCTCCACTGCAGCAGCGTCTATTATTAGTTTCTCAATCGCTTAACAGTGACATAACGTCAACTGCTCTGCTACCTGAAGGCCGACCAAAGGAATTCTTGCTAAATGCGCCATGACTCGTGATTCTTTGCGATTAGCTGTTACTGACTGATACGCATGCGCAACCGTTTGGCGTGGCCGCTCCTTACGAGAACTATTATTTACTTTTCCTTTCATTCCTTTTGTTCACATTCTTCCATTTCTTTTCTGGTGTTTCTTTCGTTTTTATTACCTTTAACTTAAATGATTCTGCTTCATATGAATGACAATCACACATATGAGTTTCTTTTCATAATAAATATTCGTGTAGTCTAAAATGTTAGAAATAAATTGCTTAAAAAGTGCATTTCATCTATTTGCAATACATGTCACGTAGGCACTTGTAATTACTGCATTTCTAGAATCTCCAGCCTCCATTTATAGTTTTCATCAACTAATACTGAGCCTTTCAATTATATAAATATAAATATATATATATATATATATATATATATATATATATATATATATATATATATATATATATATATATATATATATATATATATATATATATATATATATATATATATATATATATATATATATATATATTTTAGATCACACCTACAACTCAGTTTTCATTAGATTTCGTTCACACAAAAAGCCTCTGTTAGAATTATTCCAATCATGTTTTCCTGCATGCATGTACGAAGTAATCAGAATTTTTATCTTGGATATCTCAAATCTCAGAACCATTTACTCGTTTTCCTGCATCTCCAGCCTCCATTCTCATAGTAAATTTTCCATGTACTACTCTCCTTGGGGAAAACACAAGTAACTGGATGCTTAAGGACATGTACAAATATAGTGACCAATCTTCACACACACACACACATATGTATGTGAAAAAAATAATGAAATTATACAGTACATATATATAACAGCAGATCTCTCTCTCTCTCTCTCTCTCTCTCTCTCTCTCTCTCTCTCTCTCTCTCTCTCTCTCTCTCTCTATATAAATGCATCGTTGACATTGCTCAAATATAATGATTTCATTATGGAAAATATATATCATAAATTTATTTGTGTAAGGTTGCTTGGTAAGTTACGTCGAAAAATGTTTGCAAATAACAACTTACATGTCCCATTACCATCTCCATCTTCCCCTTTCTAAAGTTGCCCATTATTCTTCATCATCTCATCTGCATTATCTCATAAAAGCCCCTCATTTTCCTCGTGGCATCATTCCCCACTCTATCCTGTCATTGGACTCCTAATATTTCTCTCAAACCTTTATTCTCGTATCGACGTTATCTTTCAGCTATGACTTAATTGCTATGGCAAGACTCGTGCTCGTAAAAGCAAGGCAGATCTTATTAGTGTATAATCGATAAATAGTTCGGAATGTAATTTCAGTCGATCTGATATTCAAATCTTATTCAGTTCACCTATTGCTTGGTTCACCTTTTTTATGGTCTTTCACTTAATTCCAATTCAAGAGAGAACCTGTATTAGTTATGACGGTTTTGTGCATTTGATATAACTGTTTTGGTGCCTACTATGTCCTCGTTTTTTACGTTCCCTCAGATTTATCTCTTGTCCCATCTCCCTAGGTGCATGGCACGTTTTATTAAGCAAGCTTTGTAGGTCTTTTCGTGTACTGATAACTCAAATAGTATCATCGGTATATTCTGCATCCATCAAGTTTTTGCCGTTACTCCAGTCAAAACCTTGTCTTCCATCTCAACATTTTTTTTATTACAAAATATAAATTATATTTAAGTCAGTGTCATTACTGGTAGAGATTATCTCTTTATTTAGATTTTGAATCAGTCTATAATACTTTTTCTCTTCAGGTAAGCTTCTCAAGAATAAAGAAAGGTTACTTATTATAGTCAACGAACCGTTTCTTCGCCTATCGGCGGCGTCTTCAGGAGTAAAATACTAATTGACATAAAATAAAGAGAACGGTAAACCGCAAGATGACATAACATTCTCCTGAAGCAACCCAAAGTCTATTTTAAATTAACCTGAGGAGACTCCATCGACATCAATTTTGCATCCACTTCGCTCGTGGATAATTTAAATCAGCTCTGCTTACGTAACGGAATTAACATGGTAATGTTAAGACCTTCCACAATTCTGGTTTGTGGACACTGTCAAACGCCTTCTCGTAATCAAAAACATTTCTTAATGTAAATTTTTGATCTGTGAATCTATTCGCTTTCATAAGACCATATCATTCATCTCCAAGTATCTCATCAGTTACCACTCTATTGAGAATATGCACACTGGCTAAATGGATAGTATAAATCAGCTACTCACGAAATCGTGCAAGAACTTAAAAAAAAAAAAAAATAAAGAAGGAAATTACTAGAATGTGGAAATACGACAGTATAAGTCAATACCAGACAACTCACGGAGGGAAGGTGAATATACACTGTAAATGGTAACTGACAGTTGACTCAAAATGAAATTTAAAAAATCAGAAGGTCGAAGTTTAATGCGCAACAAACATCATGACTTTAAATAACTTTTTACAAGAAGAAGTTAACTTTTTACTTCTGCCGAGCTGTCGCATTGTTCTCTATTAACTGTGACACATGACACATCAACCATTCAAGGTTAAAGTAGGTCTGCTTTGGTTTTGGGTTTTATACAATGGTAATAACTGTCTGGATATGATAAAAAATTAAAATTCCTCTGGTGTCTGAAACCTGTATTTTGCAGCAGGCCAACACTGGTTCATGAGTTATTCCGAAAATGACAGGTGCGTGTGGGAGTGGGGTGGGATTGAGGGCGATGGGGGAAAGGGAGGGAGTAGCAAAGAGATGGGTGTTAGGAGACTGCGTAAGACAAGTTTGTGCGGCTATTTCGTAACGCCAGCTTCAAAGCAAGAGAGAGAG